>NW_028301547.1:23895000-24172500 GCF_042242905.1 Orbicella faveolata | reverse complement strand
TAAGTTGTTTTTAACATATTTATGGCTATATGCTATTGTAGAAAATTTATTCACTTGAAAATGACCTCGTAGAGGTCGAAACGTCGTGACTTTTTAGCGCTAGTTTTTATTTCAGAATCGATTTCTAAGAAACTACTTATTAACATACTGTATTTCTATACCTAACTAAGAAAACCAGTTTTTGATTAATATGATGCAAATGGACTTCTCTATAAACTCACTTCCTTCAACTTAATGTCTGCTAATTTTTCACGCAAATAGCAAACCATCGGTTGTGATTGCAGTTACCCGTCTCACTCTACATAGCAATTTTCAATTTGGTTTCAAAATTAACTTGCATTTGGGTTTGCATCACTGTGCTCTGTTTTGCATCCTGTACTTTCTTTGTTGCGTTGTTTGTAATATTGTTAATACTCTGGTTCTGGTTTCAAGGCACTTCAATGAAAACTGTTCAGACATCACTTCCTTCCTGCATGAGATGAAGTAATAGTTAAAAGCACATGCCATTTTTGGTCTGGGACATTGATGGGGATTCCTGGACAGGCCCCCAGAGGAGCTCCCATCTGCTTTCAAAATTACATCATTAGCCTAGCAAAACTAGTGCCAGTCCTAAACCCCACATTAGAATTTAAAATCCTTAAAACTCATAGTCTTGTTGTTATTGGGATAAGATGTTCTAGGTTCCGAGCCACTGTGTCTGAAACACCTGACAAGATTAGAAGCCACAGATTTAGGAAAGCCATTCCCTAACAGAACGTTTTCATCATTGTTCTTTGTTTCTGAATGAGAGAGTCTATTTCACATATACGAGAAGCCTGGTGCAACAAGGCCTAACCCAAGTAATTTTGGCAAGTCAACGTACTTGACTAGAAAACAAGACATTCTGTCCAGTGTTTGTGTGATTCCTATAAATGTCAATGGATGTTCTTTTCAGAGAAATGTCCAGGAAATGGATCAAACCATCTTCAAATTTATTGACTGTAAAACATGTCAGATTTATTTGGTTTGTCCATCAACAACATATCTTCAAAATAACGTCCATAAAACTACTCATTTATAAGGCCACTGTCAAGCATTTTACGAACAATATCATTTTTGAGTTCTGTCATGATAAAAAAAAACAACAACAACGGCCTAATGAAGAACCCAACAAAATGCCATCAATTTGGTTGTCGAGTGCTCTCTTAATTAATTTGGTGTTAATCAATTTATTGTCATTAACTCCAAAGAAACCAATCTGAACAACTGTCAGGGCTTGCTGTCAGGGCTTGCAAACTCCAGTTCCTCTTAGAGTGAAAACAAGGTGTTTTCCTTCCACATCTACATGGGAGAGTATCATAATTTATGTGGGTGGTGGTGATGTATTGAGTTGTGTTTGACAAACCCTTTTCATTTTTTATGTTTCTACATATAGCAATATAAAGGAACTGTTTTTTAACTGTTTAATAGCAAACCACTTTATTTTTAAAAAGTGCCTGTTATTTTTAGTTAAAGTTAATTTGGCTCACAATTCCTTTCTATTTAAATGTATGTTGCTTGAAAACTGTGATCTGGTGGCCCTAGATGCAATTTGAGTTTTTCTGTAATTTTGAAAAGTCAAACCCTACTGTTTGTTATTAATATTGTATCAAAAGGATAACACCATTCTTATCATGGTTATTCTATTGATTCCATTTCATCATTACTTAAGGTGGTGCTGCAGTTATTGTGGGGCACACTACCCAATGTCAAAGTTTGCAACATAAATTTTGGGGCTTTGAAGTGTTGGCTAAGAAATTTTGGGAAATATTTTGTGTTTCACTCGGTGATAATGTTACTTAATTCTATTTACTGGGGAAAATATTTTTATTCTTACTGGTGTTTGACTGGACCCCATTTTTTGGACAACAACACTACCAGTAAAAAAAATTTTGCTGGCATACTTTTACTCAATTTCTGGAACCAGCTTATTCTGACTTATACAAACCATGCCCAAGTTTTGGGGAAATCATTTGAGCAGAAGTTCAGAAGTATTAACTTAAAGGTCAAAGACATGTAAACTCAACTCTAACATTCACTGAAAGTTTCTACAATTGACTCTCATTTCCAAAACAAGCCATGAACCCAAATTTTGTGAGAAGCTTGCCCCAAAGCTTGCTAAATAAAAGTGGCTAGTCGATTAGTGATCTTGCGAACCATAAAAAGCATTAATCCCTAGTTCTTAAAATACTATAAAATGCTTGATAACCTCATTGAATTTTCAAAGATGCATTTTGCAACAGTATTTGGAAATAACTTTTGTGTCAAAGTCTTTCCACACAAATTGTATGGTACGGCAACATTTTGGCTATAAGCTTTACTGGTGTGACTCAAAAAGAAATGGGGCACTGTTGTCAGGATTGTAAGCTACTCCCCGACTGATCTCTGGTGAGGAAGAGAAGCAGTTTTATTAATCTATGATTACAAATACAAAATAGGCACTACAGGTACAGGCTGAGCCATCTTTTTGCCATTCCTTAATATATAGTTAAAAAGACAATTATTAATAATAACAATAATAAAAAATAAAAATAGCAATAAAAACAACAACGATGACAACAAAAATAATAACAATAATATTAATGATAATGATGTGCTTCTGGGCATGAATTATGTTTTCATTCATGACAGTTGGTTCATTGTATTTGACCAGTAAAAGTGCTTCACTGGGTCTATTTGTTAGAAAAGTGGAGTCTCATCAAAATGTGTGGTCACAGTTCGTGGATGTTTAAAATCTTGTGAGGGTTGTACTCTATGACTGATTAATCACCCAATGAATCACTGTTGCAACACCAAAACAAGAAAAAAGTTTATAAAAAAGTTGAGCATTTCTGCAAGTTGAAATTTTCTCATGAGCGCTAATGGGCAACAAAAGTCTACCAGGTAGGCAACTAAAAAGACACACGGGGTACCAACAAAAACAGAACTAGTTGCCCAAAGGGCAAATTAGCAAGAAAGTTAGTGTCGAACACTGCATTAATAGCCATCAAGCTCATTCTAAGAGCTTTGCGGCATCCAAAAGTTTTCTTTACTCTGCCTCCTCGACTCCTCAACCTCTCTTAATTCATTTATGTTTGTTGTGCCCCAAACCATTGCAGGAAAGAAAGTGAGTGCTTTGCAGGCTGTAAGTATACATGTAGAATACAGTAGGGGCAATTGTACATGTATGGTTTACCAGTTTTGTCATTTAAGTTAAGGTTGTCATTTGCTAACACAGAAGGCTCAACTTCCTACAAGCTGTCTTGTTCACAGCTTTTGGGGTTTTAAATAAGAGTCACAACAAAGAATAGAAAAAATATGTGCACTGAGACAAATGCTTGAGTAACTACATATGATATGCAAATATCTTCTGTGTAACATGCAGCAAAAATTGCTTGTATCACTGCCATACATCTATACCTTAACCTATAATATACCACAGAACCTCCCAAACTACCGGTAAGTTGACACTTTTATTTTATATCAATTTTAAAAACAAAATTATTTTGTTCTATTGGGGACAATGGGTTGTTGACTAGTTTAATGGATACACAAGAATAATAAGCTGTGCATTAACGTGGTACTGTACAATCACTTCTTCCTTAAGATTTTGAAACTCCATCTACTAAACACTCCCTGTGCTAAATTTTAAGCCTTCATAGCAGGGATGAAAAGGAATTAAAAACTAGAAACTGGCTAATTTATCCAGGTGCGAAGAAGATGTGTTTTGAAAAATAGTTGGCCTTCTCTAACACGTAATAGTTGGCTTTCTCTAATACATAAAAGTTGGCTTCCTCTAACACATTTGGTTTGCAATGTTCTTCTTAGTATTGCTGGAGTACTTAGTGTACAAGAAAAAACTCATAAGCTAACCAGATATTGAAGTATAATATGAGGACATAAGCCCTAAAATTCTTGAGAAAGTGCTGCCATGATTACAGTTAAGACCCAATTACGTACAGGTAACAAAAAAATGAATTATTTTGGCAAGACACAACTCTAAAAAAGTTATCAATACATGGCAACTGATACATATCATGGTAAGGGCTGATGCTCACCATCCCTAGTTCCTTCTCTACTACGACTTTCTTCGGTTTGTGCATGTTTTCCCTCATCCAACCCATGATGATCATCCATTACTGCAAAAACAGAAATTCAAAACATTATTGTTAAACACAAAATCACACAAATGCAATTATATTTTAAGTTACACTGACTGTTTTAAAATAACATACATGTACAGCCTTGTAGATTAAAAGCTGTTGCTCAGTAAAGGGAAATTTAAAAGAAAACAAAATTCAATCAGAAACAACTGCAAGAGTATGACTATCTTATCAAGACCTAGGTTTTTAAAGTCTATTTCAACTGACAATGAAACCAAAACAGAACAGACTGAATCTCTAGTGGCAAAGTGTAGCTGGTGAGGACTACATCTTATTATATGGCTAGCTCCGCGAGCAGGCAAGATGAATCAAATCCTGCGCTGTGATTGGCTACCCAAGCGGGCAAGATGGAGCTATCTTGCCCGCTTGGGACTACCTGCCGTGTCCCGCAAGAAAAATTTCCCCAAAAGCCATATAATAAATCCTTTATTGACCAAGCTTGTTCCTTCAAGATGGCTGGATATTGGCCTCGTTCTTTTTTTGCGAGTTTATGGACCTTGACTCCGTCTCGGTCCATAAACTCGCAAAAAATGAACTTGGCCAATATCCAGCCATCTTGACCTCACACTTGGTCAATAACCCATATATATTTACCAAGAGATAAAAGACATCCTTGAGAATAAAAATACAAGTAGATAAACAAACCGTTTTCTCCTTCTTTAATTGTTTTTACATTAAAAGAACAAAAAAAAACCAAGTATCCAAAAACATGAATAAATTCTCCAGAAGATAACAAGAATGGCAATGTTCCTCACACAAGAGCTGGCACAAAGAGATAATAGCAATGCCACCTAATGAAGACATGACAAGGTATTGGCATGTATCCCTATTTAAACAATAGAGAGTTTCTGTCGAGGAACTATCAGTTGATAGTTGCCCCATGGAAATTTGATGTTCTTAAAACAAATATGCTAGTTTTAAGAACATCAAATTTCCAAGGGACAACTATCAACCGATAGTTCCGAGACATAAACACTCTATTGTCTTTATCGTTCACCACTAAATTTTCTTCCGCGCGCCAGTTCAAAATTCATATTGAATTATTTTCAACTTTTTTAGATGAAAGCCATGGAAGGTCGTTGAAGCCAAATGTAAAATTTGAAAAAGAAAACAGACAAAAACCCACTTAATATATTTCAATTGTTAACTTTCTGTAAGCCCGCTTCTTTACAGAAACATTTACACGGACGAGTACTATCCATCCGGGTATTTTCCTCAGACAGGCACTATGGGCTGATAGTGTCTCTCCACGGATGAACACTATTGCGTCACGTGATCAATTTAAACCAATAAGAATCGGAGAAAATTCAGTGGTGAACTATAATATGTACTAATTGGACCAGCCGCATAGAAAAGGAAACCTAGGCAAGCACTTCTTGAAGTAGCCTCACATGATGACTATACACACTGTGTGTCTACAAAACACTGCTTCGTAACAAACAGCTTGAAGGTAGCAAGTCAACAACAGAGGAAAAGAAGAACACAAGGACAAACAACCCTGACCTTACCTGGTGATTCCTTAGCACTATATGGCGAATGCTTCAAGGGCAGAATTTTACACTTATTCAATAGCATCAACAACAAAATCATTACTCATGGATTGTATGTTATTTGGATTATTTTCGATTCTTTTGCATAAGTTGTTTATTATGTTGTTCCTTATGCTCAAAAATTCATGTATGCCTATCAAAGTTCATCAAAAAACTGTACCTTCCAGCCACCGCAAAATGTAATGCGGAGTGATAAAATAAATGAATAGTACTATTTAAAAGACCTGGCAAAACAGGGTAAGACTGGTACATCATATCTCTTTTGCAAGCATGGTGACCTATTTTAATTTATTTTTAGAGACTGTGCTTGGTAGGAAACATTCAGGGAAATGTATTGTGCATTTGTTTTCGTGATTGTGCCCAGGAGATTACTTTTAAGCTTACTTTAACATGGGTAGAAATCAATCCCAATACTGATAGAAGCAAAGAAATACCAGACAAAATAAAGGCTCGAAAGTTCAAACTGTCACAAGAATGGT
Organism: Orbicella faveolata; assembly: GCF_042242905.1. Lineage (NCBI taxonomy): Eukaryota > Metazoa > Cnidaria > Anthozoa > Scleractinia > Merulinidae > Orbicella > Orbicella faveolata. The sequence continues at coordinate 24,166,311 of NW_028301547.1, read as the reverse complement.
AAACTCGATTTCTTGACATCCTGAACTAAACTCAAATTTCTTGAACTGTAACCAATTTTAATCCTTGCAGTCCTGCACATTATTTCGAAACTACTGTTTTGCTTTGCTCTATAGCATTTTTATCCAACTAAGCTGTATATTTGGTGGCATTTGGCGATACAAGGTGGTAATAAGCTGACTGAAAATTTGCTCTGTCTGCACGACAGCGTTTCTTTATGCCCGTGACGGAGGCAGATCTTAATTGCAAAATTCAAAACACAACAGTGTGGACTATACAAACTAGTGCCAGCTTAGTTCGTGCCGCTTGAAAGCAACACGATCAACAAAACTTAGATTGCTGATGAACATGTCGAAATGGCTTCGTAGACTTGAGCCATATAAATTGCTCACTCCATTTCTACAAACAACATAATACAATACACTACACTTCACAAAGCTTCTTACCAACAATATTAGGCTTCAAAGGCAGCTGTAAATGTGTTTCGGAACATGCAGAAAGATCCGGCAAAACACCCTCACGACAAAAGTCACAATAGATAGGTTTCGAGCTTTCAACTGGCAAACACCGTCCCGTCCCCTAGTAAAATAATCTCAGAGGACACGATCACAACGCATTTTCATTGGAAGAAACAACAACACATACAATTGGTCAAAAGGTGTTAGACATGTCTGCCACGCAGGACGAAAGTGCAACGCTACAATCGCTCGTCATCGCTCGGTAAAGACGGGGTCGAGTGCGAGAATACCGCGTCAATGACGCGTGGAGGCCCCGCGGCAAGAACGCGGGAAACGGGTGAATACTTTCAGGCGGTACTGTACTGACCTTCAAACCTCACTTTGAGAAGAACATGTGCACGGATTTGTCATTTCCCTTTCCTTCATTTTTACTATTTTTTAGTTAAGTTTTGGCGTTGTGTCAAAATAACTTACTTTTTGAAGGGAAAATGAAAACATTTACAGGTTATGCGCGCGAGTGTCGCGCGAGTTGTGCACGGACTTGCCGCTAACTAATTTCCATTCTCCTCGCGGCTTCGCGTCATCGCTCGAGCGGCCGCTAAAGAGCGAAAATCTCGCCAGCTTCACAAACTAAAACATTAAACATCAGGGGACTGATACAAAGTAATCAAAAAGGAAAGAAAAGCCCTCCTGTTTAACATTTTATAAGTCATACTGTACGGCAAGCCGCTATGGATTTGATGGTTTCTCCCTCTCTCGTCATCATTCTTCTCGCAGCCTCGCTGCTCGTTCCGCGCCACAAAAACCCACCGCTACGCAGTCTAATACCCTCCGGTATACTCTCATATTCCTTCCTCTGAAATGTGGTTAGGCTGTTAATCTTGTTTATCGCAATCCTAGTGCTGTATTTTCGTTTGTGCTCCCTAGAGTAGTTTCGTCTTCAAAACAATCACCGTGTTTCAAAACACCTCAAGGTTTTTTTACGGGTACATCGACGGGAAAATAACTCAAACTCTATGAAGCCATTACGTATGTCAAACAACTAGAGTTCGCTCCCCAAAGGAGAGTTTTGGAGCTACTTAAAAGTGTCATACTGTACTTAAATGAATGCTATACCTGTTTCGCACCCAATCCAGTTCGCTGGCACCCTGGTTCGCACCCCTGAACTCATTATAAACTTTCTATTTCGAGTTCACCTTCACCTTCAAATGGATTAAAGAACGAGAAATAAAAATGTTTTGTGTGATTCGGTTTTATCGTTATGCCCACAATGTTGTCAGAGAGATAAATTTTGGTACTTTGGTGGGTGCGAACTCGCTTTGGTGCCAAAACTCCAGCTACCCTGTAAATAATTCGGACGCTTACAATTTGGACGGCTAGAAATTCAGGACGGTTTTATTTTCAGACACCTTTTATATACGAAATTAATATCGTCCGAACTTTCTTGCAAGTAATTTTTTTGCAGGTATCGCGTAGCGCGTCCGGGTCGACATGAATAGCGGATTTTTTGTGAAGGGGAAATGCATGAAGGGAAGTCTGCCAGCGGGGCAGTTATTAGTTTAGGCGAGAGAAGGTAGGATGTCGCCAAATGTCGACAAATTTTGGAGACCAGTTGGAAAAGCTTGCTAATGCAACTAATGAAATAACCCAATTCTCGCTTAAATTCTCCCAAATTTAAGTCCATTCGTGGTACGTTATAACCCCTCTTCCTGCAGATAAGTCCGTGCGTTTATATTTATTAGCCAATGCCTTGAGTAGAGCTTGTTTTATGTTATGACATTAGAGTATACTTAAACATGTTCTGACGTTAATTTAACGACTGTTGAACTCGCTTTTTTCGCATCTTTTTGTTTTAGTGTTTCACAATGAAGGAAATTTTGTATGTAACAAACATATTTGACGTACATCTTTCTAAATACATGTATGAATCCAAACATTTTGAAAGGTACCTTCCCCCTGCCCATCCACCCCTCCCCCACTACCCCACCCAAGTCACGGTCATTTAAAGGAGCTCAGTCACGGTATTTTGAGTTTTTTGGCCACGTACAAAAATACCTTTACATTGGAGGAAACCTCAAAATAGTGGCTTACTAACATAGAAAAACCCCAAAGAGATAACAACAAAAGCATAAAGGAACAAGGATGGTTAAAGATGGAGAAGACTAACACGGATTGCAAACGACGAACTTGAAAAGTTTAGGCTAATATGTTTCAAGATGCGCAAATCGTGACTTAGCTACTTTATGGGAGATTCTTGCAAAAAAAAAGAAAAGAAAAAGCGATGATACATGTCAATGAAATAATACATTCTACGGTACAGCAATAAAAATCACCTGGATAAGTAATCATCTGTTTACAGTTGTTAAAAGTTTAACCATCACGATGCCTTTCATGACTCATTTGTTTTGACCGAAGTTTATGATGCATAATTAATTTCTCGTTTTTAAAATAATCTGATTTTGTGACTTAAAAAAGGTATCTTCTCTCGCTTGTGTGAGTTCTTTGCTGTCCAGTGCAAAGATTATTTTTTAACCGTCCGTTTTTTTTCCAATAGTTTCCATTCCTCCACTCAGATTAGTACAGTGTCGAGGGCCTGGATGGAGTTTGCCTGATAGATGTGAATCGGCCATATTCGTATTCTCGGTACTGGACTGGAACTAGCTTACACTGCAGGCTCGTGCGGGAGAATATCACAAAAAGGGATAAATGCTATTCGAATTGGAAAAAGACTCCCCACGTTAGCCTCAATTGCAAACTAGTTCCAGTCCAATACCGAGGATACGAATATTGTCTATTGGCCAACATTTTAAGGTCATTCCGCTGAAATAGAACCTGCACCGAGATTTTTGTGAAATTTTGCCTATCGATTGTTTATATTACATGAACTTAAATTTTGAAATAAAAATGGTGTCCCCATGTTCGTTTAGGAGCAAAAGCACCTTGTTGATACCATATAAATCCTTATAACAGCACCATGATTGTAATTACAATTGTTTGCTAAATTCTCGTTTCCGACGATTGCTTTTCGTTCTACACTGAGAATTGGTCCATATTTATTTTACACAGAGAAATTTATTGCTCAATTCAAAACAACAGGAAAAAATGATAGGTCACCATACTCGTTTGCGAGAAAATGACGATTTACCTCTATGGCGAGGTCCAGCTGTAAAGAAAAAGCCGCCATTTTTTAATGCGCGCGCGCTAATCACGCGTGAAATTATGCGCAGTGGGGATGCGCAATGCAATACTGGGAATGACCTTAACTGTCAGCGGGGAAATGAGGCGTTTTTGAACTGATAGCTCAGAATAAGGCTAAATTTCAAACTGGTAGCTGAAGACTTGCCAAGAATTTTACGACAAACTGAGATTCCAGCGACACCATCCAGGCCCTTAGTTTTTGCTGTTCGATAAAATAATGCGCTGCTAGTTTTTGCAATCTCCAAAAATCACAACAAGTTACCATTTCCAAAGATATTCTGAGGATCCACTGCCTGCTTGACACCTCGTAACATATCGATACCCACATCGGAAATGGTTTGACGAAGCCACTTCTTCCTCAGTTTACCAACACCGTGATGATGAGACAAGCTTCCACCATTGGCAAGAACTTCATCTCGAGCAGCACTCTCTACTTTATCATACAACTCCAGCGGATTGGCGAGCCCGTGATAATTGAAGCCAAAATAGAAATACACGCATGCGCCGGCGTCGTAGGTCTGGGTCACGCGGCACGTGGCCAAGGGAGGGTACTTGATCCCAAGCTCCGCGCATTTTCGCTTCAGCGCTTCTTTCACGTTGCGACACAGATCTGTGACTCGGTCCCAAGGCACGGATGTCTCAAACGACTCGGCGAGGAAATGATGCTGAAAGCCAAGGTCCCTGAGGTAGGCGATTACAAAGGTCAGCATATATCCTCTCTGGCCATTCTCTTCACCAGCTGGGATCCCACGAAACTGAGAGGCAATTTCGTAAATTCTCCTTTGTTGATCGGCTACTTGCTGCTTGTCACCTTCAAACAGTAGGGTGGCTACCGCTATCTGGTGAGGGTCGAAGCCTTTAAACTTGGTCAGGTAGACAGCTTTTAAACCATCAATGAACGACTTGAAATACGATCCGCCCTCAGGTTTTAAAGCTTGCCCAAATACGAACTGTTCATTATCTATCAAGCGAATTGATGCTGGAGCACAGCGCTGTTTGGCAATCTCTCTCACACAGGCAACTCCGATATCAAACGTTGGGAACACTACGGAACCATACACCTTACACTGGGGCAGCGGACGTATTCGCAGGCTCACTTCGGTGACCACTCCCAGCATTCCCTCCGAGCCTAGAATGAAGTGGTGGATATCCGGGCCTGTGGACATCCGGGGAACTTGGCAGCTTTTCTCCACGGTCCCTCGTGGCGTCACCATACGCACGCGCACTAGAATGTCTTCAATGTTGCCATAGATGTTCTTCTTCATACCGGAGGCACGTGTAGCTACCCAGCCTCCCAGAGAGCTGAACTCCAGTGAGTCAGGCTCGTGTCCAATACAGAGGCCCCTGGCATTCATCTGAAAAAGACGAACCGTCAAAGTATTAACTGTTATAGCCCCAGAGATCACCAGTCTCCCCCCAAAAAAGGGAGCAAAATAAAGATGGGCGTTACCTTGCATGATAAAGGAACAGAGAGAGAGACAAGACGGTTCTTTCCTTGCTCTAAGAAGGGTCAGACGTAACAAACCGATGAGGTTAGTTATGTCTGGTAAGGAAGTGCAAAAATTCTTCAGGAGAAAAAAAGATTCATTGAAAAAAATTATGTCAGGGCTGAAGCTAACGCAGGGGCAACGGGGGGCACTTTGTTTCTTAACATGCTTATCACAATTCCAAAATTTAAAAAAATGGGTTTCACCAAGCTTTTTTTTGTCATGATCATACTAATTTTTAAAAATCATAACAGAAGTTCTGACTAGCGTGTTCAAACTTACTTAAAATACTAATACTACTTGGATAAAAAAGGTAGCTAAAACTACATATTACTGACCTGTCTTTCCAGTTCTTGCCCAATAATTCCTGCCTCAATATGAGCCACTAAGTTTTCCTCATCAACCCAAAGAATCTTTTTCATCTCTGTCATGTCTAAGGATACAATCATTCTCTTCTCTGCAACTGGACATTCAAGTGCATTGGACACACTGGTACCACCCCCAAAAGGAATAATGCAGACATTATGCTCCACCGCCAGTCGAACAATTTCCTCCACATCCTTGTGACAGCTCGGCCATATGACAATATCAGGAATCCTGTGGAGCATACCATGGCGCAGCTCAAATATCTCATGACAAGTGTGCCCGTGACCATGAAAGAGCCTTACATGGGGATCCAGAGTAAACTGCACTGCTGTTTCTTTGATACGGTCCAGGAATGGTTGGTTTAGCTGCGCACTTGGTATAGTGCTTGGATCAGGGAGAGGCTTGGATGGAGAAGTAATACTTACATCAGCATGGCACTCTTTTGTAAACCACTGCACTAATTTCGGGAAAGAGTGTCCTCCAAGTATATAACGAGAACCCGTGAACTGAGCCTGCCCATCCTTGATTAGAAACTGCGAATCACTGTACCCCCAGCCATTCCACTTGAGAATATCCTGTCTGCCAGGATTCTTGTTTCCAGACTCTGGTTTTGCTTCTGGTGATATGCCTGCACAATTTTGTGTGGACGCAGTTGTTTGATTAGACTCATCCAAGTGGCCTGCTATTATTTTAAGTCTCCTATTGCTACTCATCTTGTACTAGGTTGTTGATGATATTCTGTGTAAAAAGTAGAAATTGAAATTTAACTCTCTTTTTAGAGCAGTTTACCAAAGAAGGGAGGTAGGTAAAGTCTGCATACAAGCCTAGAGACCCATCAGGCTGGAGCTTATCCTGGTTTCTGTAGCATGAGGCAGCTCCCCTCAGCGTTAAATTCACTAGTACTCATTTATACACTTAGTGGAGAGAGGCACTATAAGAGTTAAGTGTATTCCCCAAGAACACAACACAATGTCAGGCTGGCCAGGGCTCAAAGCTGGACCTCTCAATCTGGAGACAAGCGCACTAACCATGAGGCCACCACGCTTTCCAAAGTAATTCACATTATTTTGCTTTGGTTTTGCATTATGCCGTCACACCATTGGTTTAAAAAACACCTGCCTCTTGGTCATCCATTCAAAAGTAAAACAAAACCCAGTTGTGACCAGGTCATGTGTGTTATCTTATCTGTCACGTCTGCAATTTGTATTTACTTTGCATTTTGATTTTTTCGCTGGATTATCTGAATCCTTTGTGATTGGCCAGAGTGATAACTTTGGTTTTCATTTTATGACACTCAATTGAAAACTGCTAAAAAAAATTATAAACAATTAAAAGAACTATACAATGTGCAGTGTTCTGCTGAGGACTAGAAACCCCTACCCTATCACAGACCAATTATTGGTCTGTGACAGGGTAGGGGTGTATATTCTAATTTTTATTAGTATCATGCCCTCAGTTTGCCCAAGATGCACAGCATTGCACATAACCCTTTTGCCAACCTTTCTATACATAGCCTGAGAAAACATGAATCCTTCTATCCTCACTTCCAGCCGCAACTTCCAACAGAGATTAAAGGTAAAAATAACAATGATTATTATATGTAGCTTCACAGTTGAGATCTGTGTTCTTACTCTTACTACCAGACCACTGTACTGTTCAAATCTTAAATACCTCTCTTTGAGCTACAGGAAGTGGCATGCACTTGAAATCTAGTCCTAAACACATCATGAAAAATCATGGAAAGCATAATGATTTGATGTCAAAATGTTCAGGTTTAGCAGACCAGTTATGCAAACTGACTTTTGCACCCAAATTACAACACAGTTGTTATTGTGTTACTGACTTGTCAAAATGTTTTCAGTAAGTGGAAATTGTTGCTTGAGGGGAATTTATTTCGAATTCTACTCAGAGAATTTTACGACATCAACTATCATCTTCTATTGTTCACCACCAAATTTTCTCCACTTCTTATTGGTTTATAGTCTCCTTCACAGCCGTTATTAGGGTTGTCACATAATGCTTCTCCCCCATGTGACAGTGTTCATCGGCAGAGAGAGACTATCACATTTGCACATTTGCCCTCGATGCTTCACTTCTCAGGCAAATATTGGTTTAAAGAACATCAAATTTCCGAGGGGCAACGATCAGCCAATAGTTCCTCTAAAGAAACACTCTATTGATTGCTTAAATAGAAACTGAGAGCAGATAATCTTGCTGTTATTCAAACTCGAAACAGAAGGCCAAACAATATACAGAAAACCTCACCACAAAGTTACAAAACTCAAATCAAAATTCTCACTTATCCTGGGTTAGCTTAATCGGGCTTTGAAGAACCTGGCCCAGGAGCTCCACTTTTAAGCTTGGCTAAATCTATATATTATGATTCTTGAGCTGGCTTGTGGAAGAAATTTAGTAGTGAACTATAAAGCAAGAGGGTGTGTTTACATTACGGTTAGCCTAAATAGTGCTCCATTTAGCCTAAATAGCACTCAGGTTAGCCTAAATATCACTGACTTGAGAATGGCTAGCTCTCAACAATTGTACAGGTAACCCTTTTAGACACCCATTTTGTCATTTCGCCATTGCGTGTTTCAAACACACCCCAATAAAGACAATAGCGTGTTTATGTAAAGGTTTATGTCTGACGGTCCCCCCTTGGAAATGTGATGTTCTTCAAAGTAGCACATTTGCCCTTGATGCTTCGCTTCTCAGGCAAATATTGGTTTAAAGAACATCACATTTCCGCGGGACAACTATCAGCCGATTGTTCCTCGACAGAAACACCCTATTGATTGTTTAAATGGGAAACTGAGAGCGAATAATCCTGCTGTTAAATTCGTTTGTGGAAATAAAATTGTGCTAATTTACTGTTAGAGTATGTAAATATTGTACATGACTTCCAGCTAACGGCAAAAAAAGAATATTTAGACATCAAGATTAATTCCTTCTAGTTCCGATTAAAGCTGTGTGTATTCAACACAAAGGATTAAAGCTGTGTGTATTCAAAAATCGGGTTGATTTATTTTGTGTGGTGTGACATGTCTATTGTAGACAAAAGAAATCAACGCACTGTTTTTACGTTTAACGAGCATACCAAACACCGCAAAATGATAAAAACATCCTTGGAACATTTTACACCATTCCATACGGAAATAAGATATTGCAAATTCTGCAAATATCCCGAAATCAATAAGCTACGGTCCGTTGAAGTTGAATGATAAGCGCTGTCACGCAGGCCAAGCTACCTGCAAATTGCGCTCAATAGCCTCTTAGGATGACACCTAAAACAAGTACTAAGACATCTAATTGCTCCACAAAAACTCTCAAACTCACCTTTCTAAAAAGCGTTGAATCTCAAGCTTCGCGACAGCGAAAACGTGGTTTTATCAGGTGATCGAAAGGTGACCGATGATCAGGAGGCCATCGACCAAAAGATTTGCGAAACAAAACCGCGGTCAGCTGGGGCGAGAAAAAGAACACGTGCCATTTCCATGCTAGCGGGAGGACAAATATGGAGGAAGCGGCTTCGTCCAAGAAACAAAGCAAATGTCGCCCGTCACAGAATTCCCAAAAGATCGCCAAGGGACATGTACACGCCCTACAGTGTCTTAACAGAATGGAAGAGTTTAGAGCGAGCGAAATCCTTTGTGATGTTGCTCTGGAGAGTAGCGACGGAGCACTTTTCAAAGTGCACAAACTTGTTTTGGCTTCTTGTAGTTCATACTTTCAAGCAATGTTCACCAATGAAATGAGAGAATCGAAAGAGGAAAAAATCAAGATGGCCTTGGACTCGCATGTCTTGAAAGTTTTGGTCGAATTTGCGTACACGTGCAAGATGGAACTGAAATCTCTGGCTGATGTCAAAGCTGTGCTTGTGGCCGCGAACATGTTGTTGTTCTCCGGTGCGGAAACTATTTGCGTGGAATTTATCACGAAGAAAATCAACACCAGGAACTGTGTTGACATCATATCATTTGCAGAGGTGATATCAAGTGAGGAATTGTCAAGAAATGCGTTTGAATTCATGGAAAAAAATTTTGTGGAAATAAGCTCTCATAAAGGTACTGCAAAGGGTCTGGGTCGGGTGGGGGATTGGACGTGGAGGGGTGGACTGGGCTGGGATTTTTGTCCATTTTAAATGCTATAACTACCAAGTGTGACCCAAGGGTGCACGGGTCTAGTTGTAGAGGAGAGGTCTGTGAGAATGCATCTCTGAACAAGGCAACTGCGAATTATTATTTCTTCAGTTGGTGGGGTATAGGGGTGAGGGTTACACCCTCCTCACCTCCCCCCTCCTCCCTGGATCTGCTCTGCATTTCTCATCCCTCCACCATATGAGATCATTACTTAGTTTTTTAATTACAAAAATCTAACCCCAGTAGGTGGTGCAAAAATTGGGTGCCTATCACTACCACAGGCAGCATTTTCATCTAAACTCCTCTTACTTTGGCAAATTCCAAAATGCTCAAACCTCCACACCCCCCCCCCCCCCGCCACTTGTTGCCCTTGGAATTCCACACTTCTCAAATTCCCCCCCCCCTCCACCCCTATCACCACCACCTTTCCAGCCATTCTCCACCTCAAGCCTTCAGAATTCCATAATCATTCAAACCCCTGTCAAGAATTGCGGCTTTTTCGATTTGAAAAGCCCACTACCTTTTTTTTATTAAATCATTAAACTAGCCTACAATCTAGTACATGAAACTCTGTTGCTTTGTTTGCCTTTTATTTGATCTCAGTCTGAAGGGTAAGCCAGGTTCCAAGGAAACAAAATCCAAGGGCATGAAAGGAAAGGGGAGTGTTTATTGGACTGGATTCTGAAAGCATTGCTACCCGTGTTATGGCTATGGCTATTTTCTGGAACCACAGGAGATACAAGTAGAGCTGTGGTTTAACAGTACGATTTGGAGATAAATCTGAAAACAAACACCTTTTTCAACCCTCAAAACATAACTGAAATAATTAAGGCTATGTTACTGTTGCACATTTATCCCTGCAAACTTATGACCAGAGAAATTACTAGAATTGACAATTTTAAGTCCAGAAAATTGCTTTCCCCTCTCTCATTTTTATCCTTGAGTGTGCCCTTAGCTTAGTGATCAATGCTGGCCAATGCATGGCAAGTGTATGATCATGGAATGTTAATTGAAATTGAGGGTTCAAAATATTCTGGGAAATGCAGACAGCCTCTGACCACTTTTGGTCTTTGAAATACTATTTTAGAACAATTTTATTCCACCATTAACCAACGAAGTTATTATTGATGAATAATTTGACAACATGAACTGTTTGAGTTGTTTTTCACCAGTGGCAGTTTTATATATAGAAATGATGAGAAATGACAGTAATTTCTTTATCTCCAGGTTTCCTCTCCTTACCTACAAGCCTCATGAAGAAACTTGTCTCTTCAGAAAACCTTAACATTTCCTGCAATGAAGAAGGAGTTCTAAAGTTTGTTTTGGATTGGGTTAATCACGATCTAGCCAACAGACTTGAACATTGTCCAGACGTCATGAAAAATGTACGACTTCCTCTCATTCCAAGAAATCTTTTGATCAACTTTTTGGGGTCAGAATTTGAAGAACTTAAAAAAACTGGTGAGTGTCACATTTTCCTGGAAAATTAGGAAGTGCCCTATTGGGTAACAAAGTTGTTTTCCCTGCAATTATGCTGAAATGGATTAATAATTTTGTTTACAGAAGTTTCTCTCAGTTAGATCTTCCTTGAGACTGTGCAGGAGACACTTATATTATTCTCTTTTCTCACTGATCTGGCAGACGTGAGATCATTTTTTCAGAAGAAAACTGTAACTTTTGTCATTTGCAACAAATGTTGAAGAAAATTATTGTCTAGTATACAGCTTCTTCCAACAAAGAAGTAACATTAAAAAAATAATAATAAAACTGATACTATTATGTTTGATACTTTACCACAAAGTATAAATGACCTATGATGAAAACATAATCATGTGATTGTAGCCTCTATCACTGATGGATGTAATTCTTAAACGCCTTTAAATTGTATCTTTTTGGTATGCTTTGGCTGCATATCAGGTGAATTGGGTCAAATCAAATCTTCAATTAAATTTATTACAGCTCAGTGGCCAAAGTTGAGTATCAGTAATCATTTTTTTGATTAAAATGACTTGGACCCTTTGCATTATGCTCTGTACAGGTTGTGATGCTCTTGTTGAAGAGATTAACTCTTATCAGCTTCATCCCGAGAAAAGGACCATCATTAATACACAGCGCACACAGCCTAGACACAGAACTCCTAAAAAACTGTGTGTGATTGGGGGCTTATCTGGATTTGACAGTCCTGACAGATATTTAAATCGTGCAGATTACTTTTACTTGGAGGACGAAGAGAAATGGCAAGAAATGGCACCCATGTGTGTTGCACGAGAATCTGCAGGTATAAGACAAAGTATTGTGATAAGAAGCTAATAAATATAACTGGGCAACTCTCTAGATTTAAGCAATTCATTTTCAAGGTTAGAAGACAAAATTCTCCTTTTACTGATATCTATAAATTAGGTTTGGGATGTTCGTGTCACTGGAACCGCATGTCTCACTTAGCCAGAAGGACCTTAGCACAAGAAAAAGATGGCAAGAAAAAAGTGTTTCTGGAGATAACTCAATGCTGGTTTCCTTCCTTTTCTGGTTCACTCCAACCAAAATCATTCAAATTCTACAGTTTAAGACCTCAACAACTTTGGATGAATGGAAAATTCCAGCCATGTGTTTCCATCTGGATGACTTCACTGAAAATTGTCCCCATAAGCCGGATTTCCTTGTTTTTGTACACCACTCTTCAAATCTACGTGTAGCACCTTTCATAGAAGCTGTTTGGGTTTGTCACATTCCCCCAGAGTTGAGTGAGGGACCCAAAGTTTGTCCATGTAGGAGGCTACGTTATTCCTTAAACCAACAAACCACACTTACATCAAAAAAACCTGTTTTACTTCTTAGCTGTTGTCAATCTCAGTGGTCTGATCTTTGTCATTGGTGGAGTCAGTTTCAGTGCAAACCTCAGCTCTGTTGAATGCTACAACCCTCAGCTGGACTCCTGGACTGAAATGCCGCCTCTTAAATACTGCAAGGGACAGGTGGCAGGCACTGTTCTCAGTGGGTGTGTCTATGTGATTGGTGGAAGCGACGATCATCTTAGAGAGGGACTGAAGACGGTGGAGAAGTATAACCCAATCACCAATGACTGGGAAGTGGTCACGCCCATGCGCATGGGTCGAGGGGCACTGGGTATGTATTGAGTGCATTTCATGTTAAATTCTTCATTGAAAGTGTGATCCAGTGATAATAATTTTTAAACGTTGGATAATGATTCTTGACATATGGGGGTCTCCTGATCTCTTTTAGTTTTCTGGGGGTCCTTTCCAAAGGCCAATTTCTTATTTCTTTTCATGGAAACAGACTGGCCTGTTAGGTTCGATTTCGGCTACCACTGCCAAGATCTTGTAATGAAGAATAGAAATTGCGGTAGACAGGATGGAGGAGAAGTGAAAATGTTTTTTAGAGTGTCTATCAGGTTAAGTCGTTATTTGTGGGGTGAGCTTAAAGCTTCCCCCCAAACCCACTCCCTGCATCACTACTCTCCCGCAGGAGAACCCGCCGTACAACATTGAATATGGTGTTCAAAGAATTCTATAAAAGCCAGAATTACTGTCATCCTCCTAGGTGTAGCCACTCTTGAAGGGAAGATCTACGCGTGTGGGGGAGCCAACTTCAACTTTGCGTTCTCCTCAGTCGAAGTCTACGATCAACAAAAGAACCGCTGGACGTCCGCTTCTCCCATGAAAAGAGCGCGCGCTTTTCACGACGTGGTTGTGGCGCACGGATTTCTGTACGCGCTTGGCGGCGCTGAAATGCAGAATGGCCAACTAGCAAACATTCAAGCCTCGGCGGAGAGATTCTGTTCGCGTACAAATCAATGGACGGTTATAAAATCTCTGTATGTGCCCTGCTGGGGAGTCAGGGCAGTGGCTAATGAGAGACCACGTGATCATGAGGTAGACGTGTATATAGTTGGATCGTTTGTCGTGGACTCGGGTTATGGCGCTGTAGCTAAACTTAGTATCGGTGCTGATGACTCGCATATGCTGACGCACATTCCATACTTTGACGAGCCTTCACCTAGGATACAGGCCGGGGTTGTAATTTTGCCGTGGATATGATAACAACAGTGGAGAGAGACCAAGACATAAGGCGAGGTTCTCGCCGCAAGGCAAAATTCCTTTTAAAATGCGCGGGAGTTCTCGTCTTCTATTTTCGTCTTCTTTTTTCGTATCGCATGTCTGTAGCAGTCGAGGTATCGTTTGGCACTATAAGCAAAGAAGTTTTAACTTTCAACTTTCAACTTAACTTGTAATCAACTTTTATAATTTAGTTGGTGCGATGTCTTAATGATTTTACCGACTTAATACATGTAGATGTAGGTGGAATTTAATAATACCGTTGCACTGTTCTGATGGTGTAGATGGTAGCTGAAGGTTTCGCATCCACCGAGTTCGCACTCACATCGATTCAACTAGCTATCAAGTTCACCCCAGATTAGTGGGCATAATGAAACAAAATCACTCAAAACATGTTTATTTCTCGTTTTTTAATCCAATGACCGCGGATCTAACTCGAAAAAGGTAGAGGCGAACTCGAAATAGCAAGTTTAAAATGAGTTCAGGGGTGCGAACTCGATTGGGTGCGAAACAGGAAGCATTCGTTTAGATTGATCAGGCGCGATCAAAGCATTCAATGTAGCTCTTATTTGTCTGCCTGTTTTATAACGATATCTTTTTAAGGGCCACATGAAGTTTGTGTTACGTCCAGATTTAACGCTTCATTTCAAGTTTTCTGACGAGTATCCCCGCTCGTTTAATTTGGGATTTCCTCGGCGCGTCCATGGTAAGGTTTGGAGTGCGACGACTTGATCCGTGTGCTCCTGGCTGTGAAAACGATGTCATCAAAACCACTCGTAAACTATCCTGTACAATTTTCCTCTTTCTTTGGTTCTGTTCGCTTTTTTGTTCGTTTAACAGCTAGCCTGGATATCAGTCTGAAAGGCCGCTTGGCAATTCTCACTTTCCTGTAAGTCATTTTATACTTTCAAGCTTCTTGAATCTCGCTGGACGATCCTTGACAGAAGACAGTCACCTTATCTAGTCTAATGTCAGTAATCCAAACTTGTGTGCTGTTCAGTCCATTTCCCTGCGGAAATTTTCAGTGTTCCTTAGCTTCCCGTCCACTTTCGAAGGTCATCCGTTAGATGTGGTTTTTCTGCGGAATGTCCTTGTGCAGTAGAGATAACAATATTTCGAGGATACTAAAACAACTAATATTTAATTGACTCGAACGTTCAGTCAGTCATTACCTGTCACTCAAATGACTCGAGGTCGATCCTTTGATTACCAAGAAAGTTTTCTGTGTCGCAATTCACAGGATCTGAGGTTCAAAGGGAGTGATAAAGGTGTAATTTCCCCTTACGATATTCATACACTGCCTTGCAGAACGGAAACGAGAATTCAGTAATTAATCCGCATCAAAGGGACTATAAGGGTTACCGTGAGTCAGAACTGTCCCGAATCCATTTTGATATTGTTTAGTAAAGGAACAAGTTTTAGGATGACTGTTTCTTTTTGGTCAACAGAGAAGATGGAGATCTTAAACCATTGTAATTTCATTAAATGGATACTTCTGTCTGTAATAGGAAGGTCGCGGATACTGCCTTCATCGTTTTTGCGTTGCTTTCATTTAATATACAGATCGGCTTATTTATATGCTTGAGTTCCCGTTTACAGTACAAATATTTACGCGTTTCTTTATATGGTTATCGTTAGTGTTCTTGGAAGTAAATTTATCAACTGTTTGTTCAATCGTTTATTTCATTTGTATTTTGTGCTGAAATTCATGGTTGTATTTTCATAATAAACTCAATTGACGCTCAAGTGCTGAACGACAAATATATGTGCTTACTTCAGCGAAATAAACGTTGCCGGCGCAAATCACACTCGCGCGTGTTCAGGGCAAGTGATCAATAACTCTGAGATCCTGGGGTAGTTATTTAGGGGGAGGGGTGGGGGTGGAGCGAGAGACGGGGGAAAAATCAGCAAGGAAAAGTTGGAGAGACTCACTTTCTCTCTAACTTTTCTTTGTCGATTTTTTCCTTGTTGTTGCCCGCACGAACTCCCCCTGGGTGTCCGAGGATGAATCTGTTTACGTTTAGGGGAGGGCTAAGTATCACCTTGGCAAAAAGTTTTCTATAATTTCCTGAATGAGTCATTGATATAAATAGTTTTCCTTGTTTCTTTAGAGTCATACTGAAACAAACATTTGATAAATTATCCCGTGTTTTCTGTGGGCTGTTCTCTGAGTAAGAACTTGAGCGTTTGATAAATTTTCAGTCTGACATTTCACTGCTAAAATATGAAAGAGCAGGTAATTCCACCTTTCTTTCCCGCGCCGTAAGAGTTTACTTATAATGTTCTTATTTGCGATCGTTATCTCCGGGTTTGTTTTTACGCCAATATCTTTAACCCGGGCTTAAACCTGTTTCAGGTCAGTTCGAGTATGGAGTTCATGACGGGCCCATTTCTAGCCTTAATAAATTATTATTTACGCGTGACAAGTTATTGCGTTACCGGTGTAGCTATTGGTAGGCTAGTCTGAATGGAACAAAGCTAAAATTGTGTAAAGCAGTGAATTTTTCCGAGAAATGATTAGCTCACGCAATTATTTGCCCCAAGCGTGACTATTAAATCGTCACTTCATGTTTTCCGGGAAACTATTCATTTGATATTCGAATTCTCAGAAGGCTTCCGCTCCGCCGCGCTTGTCTTTCAAAGAAATAAAGTCTTATTGAATTTCGCCGTTGTGTTAGTTCAGTAAACTTTCGCTTCCCCGAAATCAACAAGGCAAATGGTTCGAAGCAGCAGAGACAAGCCTCAGCAAAACTGTCAAGAACCCGGGAAAGCGATGGAAAAAGATTATGTCAACATCATCACAGAGTTCTTCGCGCTCATCGTATTTTGACACCGCCGTAGCGACTTTACAGACAAGTGGGTTTTATTGGGGAGCCATAAACGCTAATCAATCAAAAACTTTATTGATGCACAAAAGAGTTGGAGCATTTCTTGTGCGGGCTAGCTCAGACCCTAAGCATTTATTCACGCTGAGCTTGAAGACAGAAGCAGGAGTGACGAATATAAGGATCGTCATGTGCGACGGCAAATTTTCGTTAGATCAAAACAATGGAACAATCACGCGGGCCCGTGCAAACCAGCAGGGTTCACCAAGGTTCGACTGTGTGGTAAAACTTGTGTTTTATTATATGCTGCTATCCTGGAGAACGTTGCGACAAAATTCTTCAAGTACAGGAACTCGTGACAGAGTCGCAGCTCACTTGTCACTTCTCTTGCCTCTCTACAAAGAAGTGTCCAGCCTACAGCATTTGTGTCGAAGAACGTTGAATCGCCTTGTAATTGGCGATGGGGTCCATGGTCTACCCATTCCTGCTAAACTAAAAGTGTACTTAAGAAGATACCAATATCCAGTATAACCAAGAGACGGGAATTATTTTATATTCAACTAAGTGCGATGTAATGAATTATTGGTGAAGTGCCATTTCCCCGAGTTATTACGAGTACATTTTCACGTACAAAGAGAGACCGTTTTTCCGAGAAAAATAGGTGGAGTGTATGCTACAAGAAGGTGTGTATCTTAAACAATATTTGTTCAAATTATAAATTAGTCCTTCCCGATGAGGGAACGTCGCTATATGTAGGCATGCATATTATCAAATTGTACAGCCTGTTTATAAAGTTATTTATTTCGAAAATAATTAAAAGTATATTTGTATGGACACTTGTGAAAGTTGATGCTACTGGTCAAAGAACATCCTTTTATTCCTAGAAACTAGAATAACGGTACGCTTGGCTTCAAATGTATCTGTAAGGCTACGTCATGTGATTTTACCGTCAATATTTTCCCTTTTAAGTTGGGAATTAGTTATTACATAAGGTAAAATCATTCTCGACAGAAGAGTTCAGTCGTTATGCAACCATAACGCCAAACCTTTTGATGTGAAAAACAGATAAAAAAAGTAGTTTATGATGCGAGAATTGAAGTGAAAGTAACAATTTATAAGGAACTACCTATATATAGTTACAGTCATCCTGTTGCACTTGGATGCGGAAAATTAAACAGCTTAAGTGTTGATATTGTAAACTAAGGCAACAAGACGGACAGTTCATAATCGGAAGGAGTGTTGGCCGACATTTTGTTCCGTTTTGTTTAATTAAAGTGTTGACACACTTTCCACAAAACCAAACATTGAAGAGAAATCAATCATTGTGATGAATTTACTTATACTTGGGCACGCATTTTGATGCATCCGCTACCTATTGCGTGAAAGCGCCATCAAGCAGGTTTCAAATTTCCGCGTTCAGCAAGGAATGTGTTCCGGGGGAAATTCCCTAATTCCACGAAATGGAAAACGCGTACCACGGGGTATGGGGGGTATTCCCTGTTGTGCGCCATAGGGGGAGGCTTAAAGGGGTTCCTTTATTTATTCCGGAGGTATCTAAAGAGTAGACGACGGATTTCTTGAGCAGAAGTATAGGGAAGGGTAGGGAAAGTGTCATTGGCTTTTTCAAATGATCTCGAGAACAAACGGACGCACCTAATGGACGAGGATCGAGTCACCGAAGTATTTTAAAGGTTTGCTCAGTGCAGTTTTCCTACTATAGGTTATAGTTATAGCACTGTTTGAAACCATGGTTATACCTGTGTGATTTGCACGGCCTCACCGAGCAGATGTATGTTGTATACTCGCCTTTGTTTGATTCGCTGCTGTCACGGTTTAGTTTTAAGTACGTGCGGGAAAAAATGTTTCTCAGTTTTTGCGCATGATTACGTTTGATCTCAAAGTCGCTTCACATACTGTACTTGGATTTGCATTGTTTGTTTTGTACTTGGGATGCAGAGTTGTCTCGCGAAATGACCTGAATTGCAGCCCTTGCATCCTTCACAGGAGATATTTTAAGGTGCCGCCAGCATTACACAATTAGCTTTAGTTCTGCTGAAATAAATTTTTATAATTAGGAAAGCCTTATGCAAGAAAATTGTTTCGAGAGTTTCCTGATCTCGTGAAGTGCAAAACCAAAGAGTTTCAGCGAAACCCTGGGCCCGAGTACCGCTGTACGGGACAGGAGCCGGCGGACCTTCGGGAACCAGGGGCTCGTTTCTCGAAGGTCCCGAAAAGTTTTCGCACCCGGAGGGCCGCAGCAAAATCTCAAACCTTATGATTACAGAGCTGTTTTATTCACATATTCTTAATATAAACAGACGTTCCATTCTGTACAAGAAGTTTCAGGCGTATACACCTCTCTATCTTTAAATACCGATTAACTCAGGAAAAATGGCTTTTCGGGCCCGAAAAGTTTCCGGGACTTTCGATGAACAGGCCCCTGACCTGAGAGAGCAGTGGAAGTCAAGTCTAAGGAAGCGCGGAACTGAACGTCAAGTTAAGGCATACTCGATCCCGTGTTATAGCGATGTATAGGGCTGTGCCACCTTAAAGCGTATATGGGTTTCTAGATCTTTTGCCCTGAAATAGTTGTTAAAGGACTGCTAGACCGATATCACATGACCCAGAGATTAGACTCCTGTCTATCTTCAAACTGGCAAGAGCGATAAGATAGAAAACTGAGCAGGAAAGAAAAGTTATTTGATAACTTGTAATCAAATACAGTGTACAGGTTTTATGAAAGATCAAGTCAAAACTAATAAGGCACAAAATTTAGAGGTCATGTTTGAAAAGAGGAGCTGTTGAGACATGCATATGGAACATACGGCGACGAGTGGAACGTCCACAGCACAAGACGCGGCAGTGAAAGAAGCTTTAAGCTCTTCAGTGTAATCTTTAAAACAATGCGTTTCCGTCTAGCCTTTCTAGTATTATTGCGCGTTGTTACAATCGTTGCGAACGGGAGAGTAAATCATCTTGCCAAAAGAAAACATTGATTTAAACATATGTGCATCTGTTTGCAACCTGTTTCTTGGCGAACAGACCGGGCTGTCAGTACAGTGCATCTGACGGTATTCAACAAACGAACGTGATGCTGTTTGTAAAGCCAAATGATCGCAGAAACAACAGCCAGTAAAAGTAAAAGTTATTCGTGTTTGGCAAACTACTTAGTTAAAAACTACTTAGTTATATAATTAGTATTCTTTCCAAGAGAGGGCGGTTCGCCCTTCTGAAACCCAACCTAGGGAGGGTTTTTTCCTTTGCAGGTGAAATTTGTCTTTTTGGCACTAGAGTCGCATAATCCGTGTAGATTCATCTGCGGTCTTAATGCTAAGTCGAGGCAAACTATCATACTTATTAATTATTCATTTCCCCGTCAAAGTATTTCGTCTTGGCGAATTTTTCGTTTTCTGACCTTCCTTCAACTGAAACCATATTAAACTATCTTGACGCCAACCTCGTTCCCAGGGTCTGTCATCGAGGTTGTCTTGACGCGTAATTCGTCAGATACCCATTATCATACACACGCACGGATTAAGACGCACTAAAGTTCATCTTGACGTATAATCCATCTTATGCCCGTCTTCTTGTACTGAGATGCCTAGCAAGACGCTAAACAAATCTTGCCAAAGTTCGTCCATCCAAAAGGATTTTGCTTCTCCAACCAGTTTTCGAGAGTCTAACATGAGCCTTTTCATCCCTCATTCCCCCAATAATTCTAGCTCAATCCCGCGCCATCCCGCCCCATTATCAGAATGTTTATCCCGATCCCTCCCTGGTAGAGCTCGAGGTGTGCGCAGTTCTCCGCGTAACGACCGTAACTTGTGATTTTCTGGGGTTTTTTTTTCATCCCGCTTCGGCCGTCTATTTTAAAACTATCCCTCATACTGTTCGTCAACTTGATGAGCAAATCCCGTTCGAATACCTGCCGAAGAATCTTCATCCCGTATCACGCCATGAAAATTTTTGTCATCCGGCACTCCGCCTCCGTTTTTACTCTTATTCCGCATCCCGCCAAACTTATCGTTTTCGAACGTTCCGTGGGTATGGGGCTAGAAACTATAAGGAATACTGCAAAGGTCGGTCAAACAACGTGAGAGGTGTGAATACAATATTTCGGCCGGCCAACACCAGCCTTTTTCAGTTTTCACATTTTGTTATGGCAGCACGCATGAAAGCTATCCTGAAAAAAAAATTCCAGTACCTGTCCCGTTAATATTATAAATCAGTTTCACGAACAGGTCGAACGGTATCAACACTGGTGGAATATTTCAAACAGGTTTACGGTCGTTTCGATACAAGTCGTTTCGATACAAATGGAAGCCCGTCGATTATTCGAGATACATCTAAAGTCGATTCGATACAAACTGAAGTCGTTTCGTAGCAAAAAGAAAAAAATCAAGTTTGTCTGGAGGGCGGAACTTTTCCGCTAGCTGAATACATGTACGCTGAGCTTCTGCTCTGGAACGACCCTCAATTGAAGAGAAATCAGACGTTACTCACGGTGAAGCAAATCGTCCACTACAAAAAAAAAACATTTAGTATCGCTTGACAATTCTAAACGTGGAAATTCTAAGATAATTTCAGACTGCCAGGTATCTTAAAGTTTTGTATTGACTTCAATTTGTATCGACCTAGATGTGTATCGAATCGACTTCGACTTGGATCCCTGTCTCGTTCGTTCGATTTTGTACCGGATTAGTCCAATGAGAGCGCGCGGCGGCTCTCCGGAAATCTCAACGCACTGTTAGTCGTTGATTGAAGTCATGAGGCCTGTCGTGGCATGAACGAGTAGCTCACCAGTATTAAAATACAGATGTGGAAACTTGAGAGGTAAACTTGTGTTAGGCAATCCCTCGAAGGAGAGTAAAAATCCCGGGGGAGGGGGTACTTGGGTCAATCTTTGTTGGGTATGTGCCGCTGGTCTCTCAGAACCCCTACCCCATTATAGTGATATTCTATGGCCAATTATAGACCCCATCTTAGTCACTTTTGGGTAAATGTAATTTTCACGACCCCAACTTAGTCACTTTCTGTTTTTGCGTCTACCGTATAAATCCTTTTAACTAAGTCTTCCTAAAATGAATTGACACATTTAATAAACTGAGTGAAGAACACTTAACTTTACAACTACACTATAAACATTCTGGTACATTTGCTTACCATAAATATTTACAAATATACCGTCATAAATAGTTGAAATGCAAACATTCTTCTTTAACGGTAACATTACACTAGCACTGACATCATAATAGCATTTTCGATGTGGATAAAAGCAATTTATAGAACTTTCAGATCATTTATATTTCGATTTGTCTTACCTTGTAGCACTGTCACCGGAGAGCCATGTGATGACACCAAAGGACGCTGGCGTGTTGGAGGTGGAATTAATGTTCCTGTCAATGTCACGTTTAAAGCAAACAAGTCCCAAGCAAAGGAGATCAAACGCTTATTACAGCAAAAGAAGATCCAAGTTATCTTAACTTCGATGGACGCAGAATAGCAATTAAATACCATAACACGAATGTGGACTTTGTTCTGGACTATTGTGTAACTGGTTAATGTTTAAGTTGTGATTTCAAGGCCGGAAATGTAGTGGGAGCCGTTTGTCAAATATTAAACAACAGCAATAAATACGGTAACATTTTTTTTCGGCGAATCTTTCCGTTTATAAATCACAACCTGCCAGAATTTTCTTACTCTCAAAATCCCGGAAAAGTGTGACCCCATTCTAGTCACCCTATAAAAAATGCTTGAAAAGGCGACACCGTTGTAATCAGTCCAGTCGTGAAAATGCGACCCCATCCAGCGGCACATCCCCATTAGCCCATTTATAGGAAGTGCCCCCTCCCCGGGGGGGGTAGGTAAAAATAGATCGTTCTTCTGTTTTCATGATCACTTATCCTGACAGATTTTTCTTTCCCCGGTAACTCTCTCGACAAGGGAAGGGAAGGGTGCTTCCAAACGCTTTCCAATAGCGAAGAACGGAACCTCTCGAAAGCCTCGTGTGAACACAGCGTTCCCTAGTGCTAAGCAGGGTCAGCAGTAAGCAGTCTATTTTTCTACCCCACCAATCGTGGAAGAAAAGCGATGAATGCAAGATTGAGAGATATATATTTCTTTTTGCCTGTTTAGTACGCCTGGCTATGCGTCTCAATACAACGACGGTCAAAACAGGATTTCCAGAGGATTCCACAACAGTTTTCTCCTAGTACATTTTTAGCTTCCATATTTAGCAATATGGGTCTGTTGGCGATACTTGAGATGACTGAAAACAAATCAAATTCAAATTCAACTGTTCAAATTCAAGCCCTGTAGAAACACTCTAGCGGGCAAGTGGGTTAACGGCCTCGTTAAACTGATAAGAATCGATTATTTTGAAGCATTCACGGGTTTTTTCATTATTTTTTTTTTAATGCGCGAGTGCTTTCCCTAATCGTTGCTTCCCGGTTATTTCGTGCAGCGAACAGCGGGGACTTGCGTGAATAGTATGATACTTCAGTTTAACAATATTCCGATATACCCTGCTTTCCAGGTGCCTGCTTTCTAAACCACGATTGGCCATGATTAAACGTATAACATTAGCCAGAGAAAGACCGTGATCCCCGATTATGGCTTCTGACGTATATCAATCGTTTTAAACTGAATTTGTACTGAAACATCAATAGTGGCTTTAAAAAGTTTTTTTAATTTAGCGGAAAAAACTTCTGGGACAGACAAAAACTATTCCAGGAGTTCTTATATGAACCCATTTCTTTGAAACGAAATTTTTCTATATAGCGAAAAGCACAGTATTTCAGGGAAACACTACGTGATGGAAGATTCTCGTGTAACAAGACCGTTGTCCAAATGGTGATTAGACATTCATGTCCCAGCATGACGGAGTAGATATGGAAATACACCGGGTGGGTCAATAATTGGATTGCGTGTTGCGTTACACAGCCGTTTTGCTCAATTTTCAGGGTACATTTCGAGTATATTGCTCTCTAGTCATGTCTGGTGCAAACATATCGTTTTAGGTCACTTTAAAATTTGACGGTACGACATTTACCCTGTTAAGCTAGTAATTTTTTGGACGAATTTGGTTTCTTTCAGAAAACTTCAAATTTTCTCCCTCGTAGAACCATGCCCGATGAGAATGTGTGGCGTGACGTACTCCAAGAATCTGGAACTGAGATTATGTTCACGTGAAACCCACGTGGTGTTTCCCAAGTAAAATTTTGGCGCGTTCGCTCGCGATTTAGCAACTCTTCGAAGGTTATTGCAGTTCTGGGGAATTGTCGATCAAGAATTTTATTTGTTGAAGAGCTGTTTAGGTGAGAGTCAATCTAGGAAAATCAATGAAGTACTTATCTTGTCGATTACGCTTTCAACAGAGTTGTTTTGTGTCTTCGTTAAGAGCTTTGATAAATAATTTTGTTGCTTAAATTTTTTAGAATCGAACGAACCTGGTATTTCTTGTTCATTAGTTCAAATTTTGATCGCGTAACGAAATTTTCTTCAGGTTGGTAATAAGCTTATTCAGGACATGGCTGTCAATGGTGTTTGTGGAGATGGATTTCACTTCCTTCGTGAATCCTTACAAGAAAACGATCCTGAGATCTACGAAATTTTGAAGAAGGAGAAGCAACGACAAGTGCGAGGACTCGAGCTCATCGCCTCAGAAAATTTCACCAGTACAGCCGTTATGGAGGCACTGGGCTCCTCAATGACTAATAAATACTCCGAGGGACAAGTAGGACAGAGGTATTATGGTGGAAATCAGTTTGTCGATGAAATGGAAAGCTTGTGCAAGAAAAGAGCCCTTGTAGCGTTTCGGTAAGTACACGTGTTATATTAATTGTCACGTGTTCTATCATTTAATTTTTCGGTATAGTCCCAATATTTTCCTAAATATTTCGGAGATCGGTTCAGTATGGCCAGGTTTGGGCTTCAAAGTTGGCGTTTTCAAATAAGTTCGAATTGAATCGAAGCGAAGAACCCGCGTGATAAATGTTATGCAATTTCTCGTGTGAAGGTGTCAGAGGTCACGCTTCAGGTACTGTTGTGAGATCATGAGGTACAAGATGGTTTTGAAATCGAACTGAATAATTTAAGTTACGAATCGACAGAAAGGTGCAGTGTACATGAATAGTAAACCAAAGAGAGGTACAGATTGTGAAAAACGACTGACACAATCGGGCTGTTGATGGTCATAAATTTGCATGCATTCACTGCACGCAAGGATAACGAACGGTTATAGTTCAAATGGAGGGATGAAGGCCGGTGGATCAGTCAACTATGTGGCACATTCACTGCCAACCTCGTTCCCAGGGTCTCTCATCTTACTGCCCCCTGGACCGAGCAAAGAGAGACCCTGGTTGAGTCTGGTCACATGCCACTTTGACAATTGAGGACATGAGGGAGGGGTCCTCCATAATCAGCAGTTTGTCGCGTTGAGCTTTGTCACGCACTGCGACCGCCACATTACCCGCGGCGTTTATCAATACTTAGCTTTCAGGCTGAAATTTCAAATAGTATCTGTTCCAACGTTTACCTTAAGGTTAAGCAAGTCTGTCTTGAGGTAATTTAGTGGTCGTGATTTTCAGTGTTGCCGTCTTACCCACTTTATTTATGGAAAGTCAGTCAAATTTCAACTGTGGACGTCGAGCAGCGCAATTTCATCCCGTAGTAATTATTGTGTCCCCTTTGAATGCACTCGATCAAATTGATGCAAAAAACATAAGAACGTCTCTAGGAAAACCTATAGCTTTCCCAAAGTAAAGCTACGGCAGTCTCTGAAGGAAAGCTGGACGAAGATAAATATGATATTCGTGCAACGCACTGTGCTTGCAAACAGTTCTAATCAAATAGCCGGGCCCGGCGTCACCTGCAGCGTCACAATATAGAATGCAAGTAAGCAATATGTTCATGGAATATTTTAATCTTTGTCCCTGGGGAGCCAATACTTAGAGCCTTAAAACATATCTTGCAATAGAAATGAACTTAAACAAATTATAAGCACGGCATGGCAAATTACAGAGGTGTCAAACTCTGAGAAGCGATGTGCAGTTAACAGCGGAAACCATGCAGACTTATGACCTCTAAAAATATCCTGTAACATAATCAAGCGACTCCGCTCTACTTATAATCTCCATTTCTACTAATAACATGGCATAAAAAGTGCCCCTCAGAAACACGCTTAAAGCAAAGAAAGGTCAAGAGATCGAAAATGAAATGAAAATGTGCACAATTCTCTCGAACCGTTGGCGTCACGTACACTAATTCATTAACGACACAATAAAAATTATATTTTTCTTTTTTCGAGCCTCCTTTTGGTCAAAGATAAATCCATTTTATCAGCAACGATGGCGAAATGCATACCGCGACGAGTTCGTTGTATTATCCTTTGCACTCTGCAAAGTTCAGGGCACCAACGGCGCGGTGAAACTTCAATAAATGTTTTCACCCTTTCGCTCCTTTCGAAGTGACTTTGGCTTTCAGTGATCAATTAAAAGGCCCTGAATTCTCTAAAATTATTTAATCGCCAGTAACAAGACCTACACTTCATTCTGAAGTAAAGATGAGTCAAACATCATACACAGCCTCAGCCGCGGTGTGCAATTCTCCATTCACCTTCTTGAGGAGATTTTTACAATATGTAACGTCCTTCACTGAACCATACAACCATCAGTGACTTGGATTTCCACTATCAGATGATGGATAAGTTTTCCTTGGCGTTTGCAGAATATTACCGCTGGACATTGCCACAGAATATCATATCGTTCTTGGTTTACTTTGGTGACAACACATCCCGCACTACCGTGGGCTAAGTATAGACAAAATTCCTACTAGGTCACCCATCCCTTCAATAATTTAATTGTCATCTCCCAGATTCTGGGAGACACATGACCAGACCCAACCAGGGTCTCTCTTCACTCGCTCCAGGGGGCGGTAAGATGAGAGACCCTGGGAACGAGGTTGATTCACTGCTGGCTTTAAAATGTCTCTCCTCCCTTTTTTAAAATTCACTTATCAGAGGTCTAAATTAAAAGAAATAAGTGCAAGATAATATGCTAAAAATTACAACATTGAGCATTTTAAAATGAGCCACACAAGTTCTCAAAGGATGCAGACCTAACACAGATGTGTAAAGACAGGAAAGTTAAAGTACAGTATGATTGTCTACATCTACATCTACATTATGGGGGTCTTGCAAAGGGAGGCATGCTCCCATCACTGCAAGACATTAAATAGTATTTAATTAAAATAGTAATAACATTAAATTGTGGGGATCATGTGTACTAAAGGCATCCGCAGTCGAGTGTCAATTGATACCCGCGAGCGACACTTGATCAACATCTCAGTCAACACTCCATTGGTATCCTGATCAATACTCAGTCAACACTTGATCACCATCTTGATCGGCACTTGATCAACACTTGATTAACAGTTGGTTGATAGTCAGCTGAATGTTGACCAACTCATATACATCAATCGAAGATTAGTCAGTTCTCAACAGACTGTCAATCAAGTGTCAATCAAGTGTAGGAATCCAACCTTCTTGTTAGGTCAGAAATATATATATAAGAGGTGCTTTCCATTTGATGAAAAATTCCTGTTTGAATTTCTGGAAATTTCCTGTGACAAATGGAGCAGCATTTTCCGAAATTTACAGTAAAGAGGACAACATTGCAAGGTATACTGAAATTTGTTAAATTTTCAGTTGAGTGGTTCTTCTGGAAACTTTCCCCCAAGAAATTTCCATATCATATGTCCAAATTTTTGGAATTTTCGCTCGAATGGAAAGTGCCCAGCATGATAATAGATGATCATCAAATGTAAATATATTACAACAAAGATGTGACTTTGTATTCCAAGACCCTGCTATATATAAAAATACCACCACATGCCTGACTCTATTTACCTTGTTATTGCAGACTTGACCCAGAAAAATGGGGTGTGAATGTACAGGCCTACTCTGGCTCCCCTGCTAACTTTGCAGTTTACACTGGGCTTCTTAATCCACATGACCGTATAATGGGTCTTGATCTACCGGATGGAGGGCACTTGACACATGGGTTCATGACAGAAAAGAAGCGTATATCTGCAACATCCATCTACTTTGAATCAATGCCTTACAAGACAAACCCAAAGACTGGTTTAATAGACTATGAAATGCTTGCTGAAACAGCCAGATTGTTCCGTCCTAAGCTGATTGTCGCTGGAATCAGTGCGTACCCACGCCATTTGGACTATGCCAAATTCAGGGCAATATGTGATGAGGTTGGTGCTTATCTCATGGCTGACATGGCACATATCAGTGGTCTCGTTGCTGGTGATGTGGTCCCAGGTCCATTTGAGTATGCAGATATCGTTACAACAACAACGCACAAGTCACTCCGTGGCCCACGCTCTGGAGTCATATTTTACCGCAAGGGCATCAAGGGTTATAAGAAGAATGGGGACCCCATAAAGTATGACTATGGAAGCAAAATCGACTTTGCTTTGTTCCCTGGACTTCAAGGTGGTCCGCACAACAACCAAATCGCTGCACTTAGCACCGCATTTAAGCAGGCCAACACGCCACAGTTTAAGCAATACGCCCAACAGATCTTGGACAACTGCCAAGCATTGGCTAACGTACTGTTGGATCGAGGATACACACTGGTGTCTGGGGGATCTGATAATCACCTGGTGTTACTTGATCTGCGGCCTTTAGGAATGGGTGGTGCCCTGGCTGAGAAAGTTTTGGAAGAGGTCTCTGTCACTGGTGAGTTATTTAGTCATTGTTACTTGGTTTCTCATTGTTGTATTAACAGTCAAAGAACTTGACCAGCAAATTAAGGAAAATCCTCATAGTTTAGTAAGGAGTTCTTGCAATAATTTTCATTAGGTAGCTTGAGCAATGAAGACAGCGGCGTCAAGGACAACACCTAGTAAAAAATGATTTTGTATTTTACCTTCGAATGCCAATCAGTCTCAAAGCCTGTTTAAGCTAAATATGTAATGTCGGCAGTCAATTACAAAAGGAAACCATCCTCCAAAATATACAGCACTTGATCATTTCATATTGTTTTGTAGAGGACAACCATGAAAATTATGTACAAAGATTTGTAGCACACAGTGTGCAGCCATTATTGTTCTGCTTATTTAACCTTATGTTTGGTGATGTTCTTGTTGCCACTGCTGTCATGGTTTGCTTAAGATCCCTATTAATGACCCTGGAACATCTCTGAATAGAAAAACAAAGTACTAGATTGCTAAATGCTCAACAAAGAAGTAAAATGTTAGCATAAATGCAAACATGCTCACCCATTACAAGCTTATTATTATAAGAGCAATAACCATAACACTTGTTATGACGTGCCATTTTGATGGGTGGTTGTTTCTGTTAGTGAGGCAGTTTCCAGTAATTGATAAGTAAGTATGAACATCACTTGCATCTAAGCATTAAGGATCATGTGTACCAAAGGCATCCACAGTCAAGTGTCGATCAATATCCTCAATCAACCCTCCATCAACACCTCAGTTGACACTCGATTGACACTCTATCAACAATTCGGTCCACAACCAGTTGAGAGTCAACTACATGAAATTTTCAGAATATGAGTCAGTCGGCACTACTATCAACCAACTGTTGATCGAGTGTTGAGTGAGTGTCAATGGATTATTGATTAGGATGTTGAACGCGTGTTGATTGAGATGTCAATCGAGGGTCAATCGAGGGTATCGACCAACACTCAACCACAGATTCCTTTAGTACGCATGATCCAATATGTACATGTTGTGAAAGAAAAAATGATCTTACTGGGAATCAAATGTTGCATGATTCATTATCTAGCATTTCAAGTTAAAATTGACAACATTCTAAATGAAAAAGTCTGGACATCAAATCAGGAACTTTTGTTTTCAACAATAATTGGCAACGATTAGACAACTGATACAAATTGTGTTTTGTTTTGGGCAGAAGAGTTTGCCTTGCACTGTGATCCATCTAGAAAAAGGCAGTAGTGAGTCCAGGGACTCACACAGCCAAAAACCTGTGAGTCCCACACTCATCATTATTTGAGTTGTACCTATAAATAACACATACAATTAAATGAGCTTTGTATTTTATTAGTTACATTCAGTCTTTGACATACCAATCACGCCTTTTCTTCGGGTTTCCTCAAATGACTTTCTTATCTCAGGGCCTTGGAGGGCCATCTTGTGTTCAAGGAGACCAGCATGCCGATTTAGCGTGGTGTTTTGAAAATTTAGGCACTGGGCTTCCTTACTCATCCGTTCAATTTCCTAGCCTCTGAGCAGACTTCTCAATACAAATAATTTCCATTTTTCTCGTAGACCAGCCATGAATATGTTTTGAGCCAGGCAGATTTCACTTGTGCTGATTCTTCATTGTCTTCATTCACTTTCACATCATCCTTCTCTACTGCAGTTGCTGCTTCTTGTTCTTGATATTTTTACTCACTTTGGGCCACTTTGCAAATGAGAGCTGTGTTTGCCCCTCCAGGGGCTTAAGTTTTTTCTTCGGTGGCATTTAATTTGAATAACAATGTCCACCTTACCAAAGCAAGCAGGAAGAGACAGAAAGCACGTGTATGGAATCAAAAAACATACACTTCTGTAAAATACCACTGATCATGAAAATTGAGCCTGTAATGACCAGACTATAATGGTGTCCGCTTTACGATCACGCGCTGCTTACTTTGATACTTATTTTGAAATTTTTCATAAATAGAGAAGAAAAGTCTTAGTCGTGATCGTAATAGAGAGAAGGCAATTTTTTCGCGTCCAATGAGACACATCTGGGACTAAATTTGTGTGTTTTTTAGGAAAATTATGAGTCTGAGATGCGGGACGCACAGGTAGATGGATCTCTGCTTGCAGTCTGCCAAACTTCGAATGTTTCAGTACAAGCCATGCAACATTTGATACTCTGGTCCTTTTTGCACAACATGTCCAGCTGACATGTAGAGTATCGGTGGTATTGAAGCCAGTGGGTGGTTAGCAAAATGAGAGCCCTCTTTTCTAGTTTTGTAAGAATGGAGACAGTTTTTCAAACATTTGCAAATAAAGCAGAGGTTACACACTGTATTTAATTAGGGTTCTGACAGTAATAACTGTAGTGAAGATAGCGGTGAGCCTGTTATGCAAGGATTCAACAAATGTTTTCACAACTTTCCAGGTCATGTGTACATGTACATCTCAGAATATATCATTACCTTGCAGTGAACAAAAATACTTGTCCTGGAGACAAAAGTGCCTTGCGTCCAGGTGGCCTTCGTATTGGTGCACCTGCCCTGACGACACGCACAATGAAGGAAAAGGATTTTGAACAAGTTGCTGACTTCATTGATCGTGGCATCAAACTAGGATTGGAAGTGCAGAAACTCAGTGGGCCAGAGCAAAAGAAATTTGAAGAAGTGTTGTTAGGGGATCAGTTCAAGGGCAAAGTGGAAGCATTGAAAAATGAAGTGGAGGAGTTTGCTATCAAATTCCCAATGCCAGGCCATGATGATATTTAAACCACTGGATGTTGCGCAGTCTGTATTTTGTTTAGTAACGTGTGCATATTTGAAAGCCAGCACATGATGATACAGCATTTTATGCATTCTGCAACATTAGGGGTGCAAAATAATAGTACTGAGTGGTCTTGGAAACTTTTGATCCTACCTTAAAATTTCTGAAGTGTTTATGATGAGTCATCAAGTCTCGTTTATCTGTGTCTTTCAGTCGTGCGGTGTAGAATCATTCAAGTTGCAGTCTTAAATTTTCAAACAAGTGTCTTGGCAAGTCTCTGATTTCACCATTCTTCACCCCTAACTTTCGCATTTGTTTGTTTTGAAAATAAGTTTAGGGTAAGTGAAGAAATTAAGGCATCTAGTGAAACAGACATTACAGATAACACTGTCGTTATGGTGAAGTGAAATTTCTGTGGTGATATCCATAGAACTTGTGCATATTTAAACTTTAAAGATTCAGGTTTTTCCCCAGCAAACTTCTGCGATCACAGTAGAGAAGCTAAATTATTGTATAACATCATAAGCAATTAGCTGTGAATGATATGACTATGTACTTGATAAGCAACGTGAACCAGTGTTATATCAAGCTATATCTAATAAACAGTATAATATTTCTCCAAACAGTGTTTTTTTGGTGGATGTAGGACCTGTGCAAGTCCTCTTTAATGTTGTGACATCAGCTATTTTGGGTGGCCACGTGCTGAAAAGGTGTTGGTACAAAACCTAATGGAAAGAACAAATCGAAATTATGTGGTTGCCAAATTCAGTAGAAGAGATGATTTACTGTGTAGGTAAAATTCATTATTATTTGATTTTGTATACCTACACTGCTTTTTGTATGACATCCCTGGTTATTGATCCATGATCCCCTCTGTGTTTCAAGGAGTTTCATCCAGACTCCCTTGACTGTCACCCATTAAAAGGACTTCTCAAGACACGACTGGGAATGAATCAGGCTTCAGATCACAGTTATCCCCTTTGCAATAGTGTTGCTTAATGGGGGACGGAGGCTTTGCAGAAGCTGTAATCCACAAGGCTAATATCATCCAAGCAGTTCTGACATTGCTATACAATTACTACCCCCTCCCCCTCAACCCACACGAAAAAGAAAATACCAAATTGAACAGTTTTTATACTCTAATCACCCTGAAACGATTATAAGATATTTTGTAACTTATCTTAATAAACACAAACACAGCATCAGGGGCGGGCATCTCGTGTATTGATACAGCGAGCTTTTATGTCATCACCATAAAGAAATTACAGCAGTCAATAAACAAAGCAAAGTTGAAAGAGATGCCTTCGCGTGGCTCTTGCATAGCTTACAAAATCCTAAATAGCCCAATAGTCATCGCGCTGTCAGTTGAACAGTTCAAAACCATGCCCCCATGGTAACTTGGGTCTCGTATGGTGAGATATTTTAGAAGAAGTGCTACTTGGTTAGGGAAGGGCGTGTTTCGTACTAACTGGTCATGTGACTTTAAAAACAAAGTTTATTCGAAGAAACTATAGCTATATCGCTAGGAAAATTAAATGTAAATCACAAGTGGTTTTTTGTTTTCCCATTTTTTCTTCTGGAGATGAGGTTTTACACTGAGTTTTCATCAACTTTGTTCCCAGGGCCCTTTCCCCCAAGTGAGGAGAGGACCCTGAGAACGCAGTTGAATAGACCAATTTCGATATATTAAAATTCAGCCTTAAATAATAGACCTCACTCAGTACGAGGCTCTGGGGAATAAACCCCACAAACTCTTTAGTTATTCCCCAGAACCTCGTACTGAGGTCTATTGTTTTAGGCTGAATTTTAATATATCAAAATTGGTCTATTTTGATTGCTTTATGTTAGCCTCGTTTCCATAACCTCTCTTCTTCCTCTCTTCCCCGGAACGAGGGAAAGAGAAAACCTGATAACTAGGTTGGTAGTTTTATTCTTTTGTCCTAACAGTTGTGGGTATCCGAGTCGCCGATGAAGTCTCGCCCATTAACCCTTAATTCGTAGCAACACTACAAGGGTTTATCCAGAGGGTCGTACAAAGAGGGGAGGTGTGGGGAAGATGGCTGCCACTCCTCGCACCAAGCCCCTCCCTTTTAATTTTTAGCTCGCTGTTGTTCGCGCTTCACTGCAACTAACTGAACACACTGTTTCGCCTGAAAGGAGTAGCAAAGAATGAACTGAAGATGTTTCTGTTATGTTTCTCATCTGTGACGTTTCTGTGAAACTGCGGTAATGTTACGTGCAATTTGTCACCCAACAAATGTCACAAAAGGGGTTATTTACAGACCTTTACACGCGACGCTGTGTGGTCTAATGGCCCAGACCGTTCTATAAAGAATTACTTTGTGTAACTTCTAAGAGAAACCTTTGCGGTTAAAATTATATTCTTGGCATGTTTAGCGCTCCAAGGAAAACGTATTTTAACAACTTAAAAGAATTGGACCGTTAACCAGAAAAACTTTCGCTTCCTTTACCCCGCGCATTGTTGTCATGCACCTTGTGGTGTGAAGGCGTGTCACGATACAGGCTATGCAGGTTATGTCTGGCATTGTTTCGAGCTACACTAAAAGATTTTTGCCTTGTACGATGCACTGATTAAGATTAAAATATCCCGGTCAAATCCTCGAAGAAATTTGCACTACCGTTTTTAGTTTAGTTTCGTCGAAGAACAGATCTTGAAAATCCTGCTGCTGAGAAATTTCAAACGGAGGGTTGTAGTTGTTTAGCCAGAGATCGTGTTTCGCAATGTTTTGCACAAGGAATCATTCCTCGGCTTAGTTCATTTATGCCTTTGTTAGTCGGAATTTATCGTTTTGTGTGTATTTCCGGGGCATGATTGGGGCGGTATTTTGCCGGAAGATGACAGTAAATAGTCAAATTTACTTTTAACAATCGATCGATATTTGGGCCTAATCAAGATTGAAATGGCGGTTTTTATCGTCTTGCAAACAAGCGGGTAAACTCAAAACGGCCTGGAGGAAGGAAATCCTTAAATAAAAACCTCGTTCTGTGTTATTTAAGAGACGATTTCCTAAACGCTGAACAATTTTAATTGTAATTTACGTAATGACTGAACTAGACATACCAGACGCTTTAGTTTGCTTTCTTTTTATCCATGACTCTGACTGTGACGCAAATAAGCGAATTGAAGTAGTTCGACAAGAGAGGGACATCATATTTAATTTACTCTCGTGTAGATCTCAAGATAGAAACTGAATTGTATTTTAGTGTATTAAGATGAACTGAGTTATATTTCAATTTACCGCCTTCAACTCCTTTTCGCAAAAATCAAAGTCTGACGTTCGTTTTGGCAGAACCTTTGGTAACAAATACGACTCAACTTTCCACCTAATGTCACGTTGATATCTAGTTAAAAGACCGTTGGACAGGACTTGTTTTGTCTCCAAAATACTTTTTTTTTGCGAGTTGTGTATCAGAATGACCTTTTACGGAATAACGAAAACATTTTCCATTGTGATA
The DNA here is from genome assembly GCF_042242905.1 of Orbicella faveolata. Lineage (NCBI taxonomy): Eukaryota > Metazoa > Cnidaria > Anthozoa > Scleractinia > Merulinidae > Orbicella > Orbicella faveolata. The sequence continues at coordinate 24,131,788 of NW_028301547.1, read as the reverse complement.
AATAGAAAATAAAACATGACCACAAAAGGTGTGCACTTTTGATATTCTTTTTAACCTTTTCATATAAATTCTTCTTTAGCAATATACTTTTCGATTGAAAATAGACGAGCAACCAGGGTTAAACATATTAAAACAATCAAAACGCTCTCAGGTTAAAATTTTAGGTTACAATGAGGCTTTTCTTTTCGTTTGTCCTGAGAACATTTTAGCCTGTCTTCGTAACAACGTATCTAAGCACTGCAACGAGAAATTAATACTAAAATGTTTATCACTTTAAAAAAAAGTTGAAAACAACTTTAGACGCCTAAATGAAGAGACATAACAAGGACCACGCCTTCAGATCTAATCTTATAAAATAAGTACAATATATATATAAGCTTATATGAACTATATTGCAATATGTCTTTCTCTCCATCAATCTTTCTCTTTTTAACTAAATTCCCTTATATCGATCTTGGTTTGATTGTATGATTTATTGATGCTGTAAATTCATTCTTCCACTAACCTTTTGTCATACCGCATTAACCGAATGCCATCAACACTTTGTTAAGTGTTACTCAAATACAATAAGTGATGGGGTACTGAGATGCCTCACTTGGAATAACAACATAAAACTTTAAAAAAAACCGACGTACTTTTCTGATGCCGGATGGTAGATTGACAGTAGAAGTTTCTTATTTTTCACATCTCCCGGTGATGCTTGCAGATTTTATTTAAGTACATAGGACATATTAAAAAACGGTCACCTTGGCAATTACAAACACGCAGTAACACATCCAATATGTAGTGTCGATTCAATAACTTTCGCTTTCGTTTTATTCTTCAAAACCATCATTATATGTTAGAAATGGATTTTTTGGAACTCTGAGTGGAAGGCGTGTCGACAGTTTGGGCAGCATTTCCGGAGCTAGAAACTGCAAACGCCGTTTCCATTGTATTTTCGCATGACTGACCGTCAACTCGGCGTGAAGGGGTTTCCTGAACAATAACGTTGACGCATGCGTACGCAAATATTTATACGGTGCTTATGGCGTTGTGTCGATCAAACCGTATTGACACAAGCAAGATCAAATTTCAGTAATAAGAGAGTTGTAAAGGAAATGGCCCTGGATGTGGCTGTATGGTGCAAACAGCTCGAAGTTGTTGTTCTGCTTCTAGTCTGTCTGTGCAGTCCGGTATTTTTGTGCCCGTCAGGCTGCGAGTGCGGACGAGAAAATCAAATGATCTTCGCGGAATGCTACGATCTAAATAGCATGACGAGCATTCCTGCCGGCATCCCAACAGATACCACCACACTGTGAGTTAGCAATGAGTTTATTTGTTCTCTAGCGATCAAAATACGTCTTGTTATCAGCTCATAAAATTTTGTCACCTTTCTGAAGGGTTGTTATCTTATAAAATACACTGGCAAAGACACGAGGTAGCACAAACATGGCATAGAAACAAATTCAATTACCGCGTACTGTCCAAGCTTAGCTGAGTCAATTTCCAGTCGCCTTTTTAACATTGACTTGTCATTTACAAACCAAAGGGGCTGAAGCATTTCTTACAACTTAGGATCAAGTCAAAAGCGTAGCTTTTACAGAAATTGTACAACAAGAAATTGAAATTCGTCGTTAATGGCGGAGGGACCTTCTCAGTTCACGAATTTATTTTGAAGAGTTTTGTCGGCTCGTGTTCAACTCTGGGTTTGAAAGAATTTCTTATGTAAGCAAGGTGTATTCAGAGTTCGCATCGTTCAGCAAACAATTGACAGATTATTAAAAATTTGCTCGGAAACCGAATTTTGATAGTTTTCCGCCACAATTGACGTTCTGTCAATCGCGATGTTTAGTTCACTTAAAGTCGCGCTTTCCTTGTAAGAAAGTAAGCTTATATCTAAGTTAAACTTGAGTTTCTGTGAGAGCTACCACATCGGGACCTCGTTATCAAAAATAGATTTTTAATAAGGAATCTAACCATAAAATACATATTACAAGAAGTATTTAGTCGATATATTCAAGTGTCAGCTATTTTGCTAGGCTATTTTTTTTTTTTTGCTCTCAAATACGGTCTGTATTCGAAAATCTGAAGATCGATTCATGAAATGGACCTTTTTCATAGCACAACGCTAACTCTAACTTTTATTTCATGTCTTACTTTTTCTCCTTAGGATATTATTCAACACTCGGATCTCAAAGATTCCGCAGAATGCCTTTCAAGGATTGTCTAATCTGAATGCAATGTGAGTAATCCAAATGTAAATTTGTCTGTATTGTGTGTGACACCTTTGCCTTGATTACCTGCGCATATTTAGAGAACGTCTCTTTTGTACAAGAACAAAACCACTTCCTTGACGAAGAGAAAGAAACACACAGACAGGCTGAATGTACAAGAGCAAGGAAAACATGATTGTATGTTGTCGGAAATCGGCTTTTTTAAAGATAATCGGGCGAAAAAGGGCGCCAATATCCGAGAAATTTCTGCTTTCGTTTGGTCAAAAGAAATTTGTTATGCATCAAAGATTTAGAAGTGTGGGAGTACAAGCTTATTTAATTTTTCCACACATTCACATGACCGCTGCGACACTCACTGTCTTTTCTTATTATAACAATGACCAATAGAATTTCAAGAAAGAATATTTTACTATTGCGAAATAAGAATGTTTTGGACTATATTGATTTTGTTCCTTAAAAGGGGAAATGTTGTTGTTTTTTTCCGCGTGTTCTTAAGAAATTTTTTCAGTTATCTAAAAAGAGAATTCACTTAAAAATCGTTAGCTTCACTCTTTCAGAAACTTTCGACGTCTGCGAAAAGTTCGTCAGTTGAATTGGAGTTAATACATATTCATTGGCAAATTAAATATATATAGAACAAATTTAATTCTTCTATCTAGATGTAAGAACTAAACAGCTGGACAGAACCGCGATTACTTGCAAATTGAAACAAAGTATTTACGAAATTAAAGAGAGATGATAAGGAAAAAATGTCACTTTGATTTAAGGTTTGTTGAAAGATTTTTAATCAACACTGCCGATTAAATCTCTAATCGATCTTTCGAGAATTGTGATTATCACAGACGAATAGAGATTGATACACTACTGAAAACAATTCTGGAAGATTATCAAACTTTGGTGGGCATTCTTTCATCTCTCAGTTGTTACACCCGCGCCTGAGGCAATCCTTCAAATAACTGACCACTAAGACAGTTTAGTAAAACCTCTTTTCTTGTTTGGCTACTTATCTCAACACGATCTGTTAGCATTGTCTTCTGCCTCTTTATAGAATACATCGATATCGTAAACAAACCTCAAACAGCTGTGATCGCTGAAAGCGCTCTGTTCACCTCCATTCTCTAGCAATCCCGTCGGCGCTTCTGAAGTCCAGTCAACTCATATCTCATCTCTGTTCTTTTTAATTAAAAATATGCCAAAGGGATTAACACACGATTGTGCCAGCGAATGTTAAGAGGTCGGTAAGGTTCGGATTTAAACAGAATTTGCGCAAAAAAGTCAACTGTCACATTTCAGTTTGCCTAATTCTTATAGCGAAGGAATCGAAAGCGCATTGAACTACAATGGCCACAATGGCACATGTCAGCGAAAATACCCTAAAAGGATAAACTTTTGTTTCAGCGTAATACAGGGCTATATTTAGGTCATACTCGCACAAATAAAGTAGCCTGAAAGCTTATAGAGAGCGTGCGAAAAAAAAAAGAAACAAATGAAACTTCAGTCTGGAATTTCGTTACAAGTATGTTTTGGGCTGGGGGCGTTAGGTTCCTTAGTATGTTCTAGAGAAACCAAAATTTTATAAAGTGGGCAATATCACGCTCTTACGCAGTTACTCTTTAACTACGGAAATTAGGCGTCTCGACAAAATGCAAATGTATTAGTTGTATTGTGAAGTATTTATACAGGAATGTCACAGATTATTGTGTATCAGTAACTGATGTATTGGCCTGGCTGTGATCTGTTAAATCACTCAGGAATATCATTACACGCAAGTCTGACCCGTTAATGTCAGCAGGCTATGAAAAGAGCTGAATTAACAAAAGCCGGCTTGAGCTGGATCACTTCGGTTAACTTTGACAAATTGACTTTAGAATTAATCTATGTGTGCCTGAAAATAGACCTGCTAAATCATGAAAAATTGAGCTACAATGCAGAGTTCTCTGATTTCTTAAGGCAATAAACTGTGTTCATCTAATGAAATTTTTCAGTTTTTGCTTCCATGAAATACAAACCTAAACATTGGAGATTTCAACATCGATCACTTAAACAACTTGACAAGATTTTGCAGCTCAATTTGCCTGTATAAAACTAGCAAACTGTTAGGGAAAGATTCCGAAAGAAAGTTGTGTGGTACGTTTTGCATATTGGGCGTACGAGTTTAACATCACTTTTGAACGAAGACACTATGCCAGACAAGGCTAAGTTCTGGAACTATAACAGAGCTTTAATTACACTGTTCACTTAAGTGATGGCCTATATTATATGAAAGGCAATAGATTGGGGTCTGCTATAGGTCGTCTTTGCCATGTCTGAGGCACTTGTTATATTATTATTCAAAGCGACATGTCTCGCCGAGGTAATGAGCTTGACATAGACTTGAAACATGACGTGAAACTTTGCACGAGGATATTAACGTTGTTGACATAAACAGCGACTTTTTAGAACATTGAGCCGATGAAGAAAAATGATAAACACTTCATAGACGTGATTGCTGCGAACTTCTAGACGTCCTATATTACACATTTTTTCCTGAACGTCTTTTTGATGAAGTTAATTTTTCTCTCAGTATGCGCGGACGCTCTCACCCTTCTCACCAGAGACATTGGGTTTTTTTTTTTTTTCGCTTTTTAGTTCACGATCCCTTCGATCATAAGGAAAGTAGTAGTGTGTGATGAATTTTCCTTGCAAAGACAATTTTGCCAGTTTCAAACTAATGAACTGAAAGGAGACCGTTAATTAAAATTCATTTGTGAAGTGGAACACGTACACTCCTCCGCCAGGTTCATAAACTCCGTACGTACACAGTATAACAGTCAAATATCCCAACCACAAACAAACTCAGTTACCACCACAAGGAGACCCGCTTTGTCAATAGCTTTCAAGAGTCAAGACTGAACTGTCTTTTCAAGGACTGGAAACTTTGATTTTCTAAGTCTTTCGCGGAGGCAAATTGCACATACTTGTTTTTCACTATATTTGCAACTCGTTGTCTATAAAGGGGCACATTCTCAGTGCATCGGGGCAGCTTTTCTTCAGTTATTTTAATGAAGGCCAATAAAACCCATACAGCATCCATTTCTCTTGATAATAGTCCAATATAGAAATCGCAAATAAATCTTTATCCCCATTCAGATCACCCTGCCGGTCAGTTTTTACTAATAAAGACTGCCTAAACTTCTATGAAATGTTGCCGAGTCTTTTCCTCAGCCAAACCCTCGTTTTTTCTTAGTCTAATTTCTTACCGACTCTGATTTACGCTCTCAATTGCACTCAAAAATATTTTGGGCTAAACGTGCCCATTTTCAGCGTATCTGGAATTGCCCTTTGGTCATTAAAGATCAATAGCACCCGTGGAGTCTCAATCAAGTCATACCTTTGCCGCTTCAACAAAACCCTGATAGACCTGAACCAATGACAGCGCTTCTTTCTCCTCAGACTCGGAATCTAAGCATTGTATTTCGTTCAAAATACATCACTTTGCTACGGGTGTTCATTTTCAGTATATAATCCTGAAAATAACTCAAAGCGAAAGCGCAACTTAGCCAGCAATATGAGGTTTAAAAAACTCCGAAATTACAACACCAGTTTGCAGTTCAGGACAAACTCACAAACGGGTAAGGATGATTTTTAATGACTTAACATTCAAGTTTAATTTGCAGAAGCATACAGTCCAATCCCTTAACAAGCATAGATGGAAATGCTTTTCAAGGGCTAACAAAGCTCAAAGAATTGTAAGTTTCGACATCTTTCTTCTATTTTCTTAAATTATAGTTCTGTAGTTTGCTTTTTTCTACTTTTCTTAAATTTCCCTAACAGGTCTTTACATTTGTTTTCCTATTTCAATGTACCGTTTTATGCCATTAACGCTAGTGCGTTTGTTTGGTTCTTGCAGATCGTTGAATAGGAACAATGTAACTATTCTCTCGAAAGATTCCTTCAAAGGGCTAACACAAATAACAAGAATGTAAGTTAATTCATATTTGTCATTTTTTTATTTCTGTTATTGTCAAAAGCTGCACGTTCTTATAATAGGTGTTTTAATTTCATTGGTTCACAGAGATCTATCCAGCAACAACTTGCAGACACTTCCTGATGGATTATATGAAGACACAGTCAACCTCGGAAAATTGTAAGTTGGTTAAGCTGATAACTAAAACTCATTTCCTTTAACTGCAATTTAGTAAAGGCCCAGTCCACATTACGCCGGAGAAATTGAAAAAAGGCGTTTCCACTCTGAAAACACATCAAATGTTTTCTGTCCGCACTACGCAGAAGAAATTAAAAATGCAACAATTACCGGTCATTTTGGATTTGTGTTCGAGGAAAACTCTGTCAGGGAAATTATATATTATCGTAATGTCATCGTTTTCGAAATGCTTCATTTCTAAGTGTTTTTCGTCCACACTAAAACGCAAAGCTGGCGTTTTCAAATTTCTCCGGTTTGAAGAGCGTTTTCGAAAAGCTCTGTTTCAGTTTAGGTCGTGATGGATGTAGTGTGGACGGTAGGTAAAAATAAAGCTTCCTTTTATTAAATTTCTCCGGGTAGTGTAGACGGGGTCTAAATCGAATGGAAAGAAATCATTGTAGATGTTAAACCTGATACAAAAACAGTAAGAGATTATTCAGAGAACCTCTCTGCGGTATTGGTGATTTGTAACTTGTAGCCCCCTTGTACCATTATATTTTTTAATGATTTTCTTCTCTTCTCACAGATACCTTGATGACAACAAATTTACTTCAATATCTTCAAATCTCCTAAGAGGGCTTGGCAGATTGACTTATCTGTAAGTACTAAGAGGCTAGTGCAATCAGTCGCTACTTAGTGAACCATATTCGTATTCTCGGTATTTGACTGGAACTAGCTTGCAATGGAGGCTCATGCGGCGAAATACCCAACCTCGTTCCCAGGGTCTTTTCCCTGGCTTGGGGGTGGGCTAGGGAAAAGACCCTGGGAACGAGGCTGGCGGAATACCATTAAAAAAGACTCCCCTTATTAGCCTCAGTTGCAAGCTAGTTCCAGTCCTATACCGAGAACACGAATATTGTCCATTCTCGTGAATTTTATTTTTGAATGACCTAACATTAGGGAAGTGAGCCAATTATTCATAGCTGCGTGTGTTTCTTATTTATGACCAGGTCATTAGCTGAAAACCAGATTTCCAGCATCGACAGAGAAGCGTTCGCTTCCATGGCTTCAAGTCTAAATACTTTGTAAGTTTGAATTTTCTTTTTCGTTTTCTCAATTTTATTCAGTTGAACGTGGTTGTTTGGTGTTAATTTTTTTTCTATGTTGTTGTTGTTGCAGAAAGTTGGACAACAATCGTCTAAGTGAATTTCCAGTGGAACCACTCGAGAATTTCACTGCATTAAATGAGTTGTGAGTATTTCCACACTAACATATCTCTGCTTTTCAAATCAGCACATGTTTTAGTTTATATCGAGTTTTGGGTCAAAAATTCGTCCGAGAAATACGGTCGTGTAGTTTTTGTACTAATATTCATGGCACACAGAGAGAAAACCAAACTTTGAGAGCAAAATTAATTTTCGATCTACTGGAGTAGTTGTGTAAAGACTCTAGAAATGATTCGGCAATTAGGAATGAAGTTCCACTGTATTGCAAGGTACAGAAGGACTGAAGCTAGTTTGGTTAAGTTACTCCTTACTTATCGTGAGTGTAATCTCGATTATCAGCTGCTGATTTAGAAAATAAAGTGAGCTCGCGCTCCTCTTCTCCAGATACGCAACTTCCGATGACCTCTCTCTGGAGATAGCCTGCGTAGCAGCTGGCGTAAAACGGGGGAGTAGGGGAGAGTGAGCGGGAATGGAAGGAGGGGGCGTTGGAGAGAGTTCCGTCCACTTCCTCGTAGTAGCCTGTAGCACAGGCTGCACTCGATACTACTGCTGAAATTGAGCCACTGTGAGTGCGATTTCACGATTTCGATTTCACGGAGGCGTGGATGATGTTTAATAACTCAAGTCAAGGGAAAATTAAGCTTAAACAATTGCTGTCTTATTCCTCACAGGCTCTTGGAGAACAACCATTTCACTACCATCCCGGTGGAGGCCAAGCAAATTTTCGACAAAATAGCAGAGCAAAACGGTGTCATGTAAGTAGCTCGTCATAAAATGGCAATATTGCGCTACAGCTTAAAAGGATAGTTTTTGTACTCTTCGGATGTTTTTTTTTTTTTTTCAAAATTTGAGAACGTGTAATCCAGGTACATTTTCTTATTGGTTAAACTTTGATGTCTGCTGTATTTACCTAAAAGAAAATGGTGTTCCATGTTCTCTAAGAAAACAATGCACGTTTTAGGTCTAGAAAAGCTGCTAGTAAACGCACTAGTGGAACGAGACCTCAAAAGTGCATTATTTTCTTAGAAACGTAGGAACAGCATCAGAATATAGCATGAAAAAGCGAAAACATTTACAACTAAGAAACGGTGGTGATTGCGCTGGCAACACAACATCCGGGAAAAAAGCCGAGTTATATTCCAACTATCTTTTAAGCAAATCATGAAAATCTTCTTTAGCTCCTAAACTTTTTATTTTTTTGTTGTACAGCCGGATTTCTAATAATCCTTTGGTGTGCACCAAGGAACTTGAATGGCTACAAACTTGGATGAAGCTTCACGCGATAATTATGGGGGGACTGGACGGAGTCACGTGCCGAACGCCCTTCGGCAACTTGAGTAAAGTGTTTGATTTTGACTTCAGTCTTTTGGGTAAGCAACTTACTGTTTTGTGTTAAAATCCAGTTTTAATGAAGCAAAGCAACAGACACAAAGACAGGGAAGCAGAGATGGAGCAGTGGTGAGAGCGCTCGCCTCCCACCAATGTGCCCCGGCTGAAGCTACTTGTAGTCCAAGCCATTTTAGTCCATTAGTCCAGGCTGCGATTAATGGAAGCTAATGGATCTTTCTAGAGAGCCGCTATCGTAGATTCGTACTGGAATGAACCTCCCGTAATCAAAACTGTTTTAAAATTCCCTCCACCCCCGTCTACTCAAATAAATAAATTAATGAATAAATAAATAAATATTAGCTTTCAAAGGGTCAGTAGTCATACCAATATGATGGCAACATCATCAACTCGGAGCTTGTGCAATAATGCAGTATACATTCTTTTTATTACTAAATTACAGATTATTGGCCGATACCCGGGGACATCGATGTAACACCTTCACCTACAGCTTCATCTGATTCCTCGACTATAATCGCGTCCTCAGCAGCACCAGTTGAGACCCTCGCTACGTCATCATCTACATCATCAACAACGACCACCTCCACGTCATCAACGGCACCAACTACGTCATTAGCTACGCCATCAACTCCGATTGTACCAACGTCATCAATGACAACGGCTACAAGGGATACGTCTTCAGTGACAACTATGACTAAGTCATCAACTGTGATCGCCGTTACTTTGTCTTCTACGTCACATTCCTCACCTTCATTATCAGTGACGACAAATCCTCCGGAAGAAAAGACAGTCACGTCGGCAGCAACTGATGAAGCAACTGCTATTTCTACACCTTTGACCTCGACAGCAAAGGAAACTGAGACGACTGGAGAGGAGACTGTGACTCCTGGATCAAAGATTGCTGTTTCCACAAAGTCAATTGAACAAGGTGCGCGCGAATACATTATCTGATAGGTACAAAGAAAGGCCGCTTGAGTAAAATGTGATGTAAATTTGTTATTTCCTATATTTTTCCTCCTCGTATATCGGCTTCGGTGTAAATGGGAGTTCGACGTGAGTGGAAAATATTTGTTGACAAACCGAATTGTTTTCGTCCGATCGGAAACACGCAAGGGCACTCAAAAAGCATGTCGCCCCACGATGACGTCACCTTACTTAGTCTCACCCGTAACACTGACAGCCTTGTGTGAAGCCCTTACTTGGCTTCACGCGTCTTGTCTTGTCGCTGTTATTACTGACGGAGTTTCATATATTTTTTTCTTTTCACTGTAGAGAGTGGATCAGAAAAGAAGTTTCTCACAAGAAATCAAGAGGTTATTCTGTCCGCCTCTGCGGTTGGGGTTTTTCTGATTGTGGTAGTTGCTGTTGCGTTGTATTTCTTCAGGAAGAAAGTGTTGTTACGACAGAAAGCGTAAGTAAACCTAAAAAGGTCTATTTGTTCCTTATTAAAAGGATTTATCCTACTGATTTTACGTTTACTATATTGTAACTAAAACCAATGTTGTCCTGTCCTTCCAGTCCGTAATGACCAGTCTTCTTTTTTTTACTTATATTGCCTCAAGTTTTTACTGATATAGACTTATAAAAGCTTATAAAAAATCTGGCGTTCTGTACCGGTTTTTCGTAAAGTCACCCACAAATCGAGGTGCGAAAGACCGACCTGGAAGGGAGAACACGCCCGTGGCGCCCAAAACCTCAGCGTAAAGAGCGAGGGAAAAGAACGCAGCTAACTACAACCACGAGAGACTTTAGGAAAGTCCGAGGTTTAGAAAGGAAAGGCGCAGCGATATTATTTCGCTGTGTTCTTATCTTTCTAAGAATTCTGAACACGCTCAACTTTCTTGGAAACAGATGCAGAGACGTCTGAGGTTTAACTGAACAATTCTATGCTGATGACGTAGCTGTATAGACTTACCTGTGGCGCCTCTGATTGGTTGTTATTTACGCGCGAAAATTCAAAACGGAGACGCTACTCGTATTTCTCAGGGTAGAGTTACGTCATTAGTATGCAATTTTTCATGTGAGCGGAATCTCAGTCAAGTTTTTCTCAAGAGAAGGACGGGAACAAGAGGGCGGGAAGAATTGAGCGTGCGAAAAAAAGACGTCCGTCTGCTCTGGTCTTAATGTGCAAGGAAACATCGTGCTGATTTTGTCTCTTTTTGTTTTAGTTACGGCAATGGGAAGCTTCCAGGAGCGATGTACGATCGAGTCCATGCTGTGTAGCCTTTAATGGGAGAGATGATACTTAATGAATCATTCAGTGATGAGCGCAAGGCTCATACGCGGCAGAAGGAATTCCACTGAATTAAAGAAACCAATCATCTCAGCGGCTGAACACCGGCGTGTCCAAGGAATAACAGGGTCTGCAGCCGAGAAAAATCTTTTGAAGTCGTCCGTACACCTATGAAGAACAGATTATCGAATTGATAAAGAAACGTTCATTCACTGAATTCAAGGAAAAAGATTATGTTCCCAGATCAGAGTTGACAAAGGTTAAAAACGCTATTTATTGTAAAAAGACAGAAAACCAGCGTGGTAGTGGATAGACGAAAATACCCACAACAGAACATGTTTTAACCACTTCCAATTTCATTTGAGTCATGTTCATCATAGTTACTGCGTGTGGTTCAATTTCCTTATTTATATGGTTTTTACCCGAGATAATGTTTTAGAGATGCTACGATAAGGTTTTTAGAAGTAAAGACTGTATGTTATACATACTTAATTAAAATCGCAAATTAAAGCGACCCTTACAGGGCTAAGTTGTAATCAAGTTGTTTCTTCTTGTATTCCTTGTTGACAGTATCCGCTAAGAAGTCTGACTGACTGACTGACTGGCTGACTGACTGTCTGACTGACTGGCTGACTGACGGACTGACTGACTGACTGACGGACTGGGTAGCTGACGGACTGACGGCTAACGCTGATTGATTGAGAGAACGACCAACCTACCGACCGACTGGAAGGTTTTCAGTCTAAATTGCACACTTTCTTAAGTCTTTCGCGTTCTTTGCACTCAAGTTTTAAGTGTCGCAGACATTTTTCAATTTCTAAGCTCAGATTTCGTAACCCGACTTGTAGGCAAGTCCAGCCAAATTGAACAACATGGCCCGGCTATGAAAAACATTCTTCTGCTCTAAATAATTCAGAACTGCCCTCCAAATCACCTAGTAATGGTTTCTTTCAACTTAAGTTCAACTAACAAACAATTTTTATTGTAAGTTGCAGTTCTACCACTCCAGCAGCAAAAGATTCATATTGATAGGCTAAATCACGGTTTTCGAGACCATCTTGACGAAAAAAAAGCGGTAAGAAATTACAGTGTTTGTATGGAAATCGGATGGCAAATAACTTTTTCAAAAATTGAATTTTACATAATTTGTGAATCGCAAGGATGTAGCCTGGCTAGAAGACGTTCAGTTAATTTTTGTAATTTTCCACACATTTGTCTGTAAATTTGGTTGGGTATACGCGGTCTAAAACCGTGAATTAGCCTATTGTAATAATGGTTGCCAGCCGGTCATTTAATGTTCAAATGAATCTTCGACTTGCCAGTTTATATTTTTGGTATCCGGAGAGCGACGCAGAACTAAAAATATTTCGACTTTTGAAATAACCAAAAATGGTCTTGCTCACATTTCCTTATTTTCTGCCATTCCCAAGTCAAATTCAGCAGTCGGACGTCAGGCTGTATCGCGTGTTGGCAGTGACAGCAAAATATTGATAAATATATTACTAAGTAGACGGATGTCGAGACTAATTATAAAGGAAATCACTTAGTCCACTCACCGAAGAAACCAATAACACTTTGATACAATAACACAACGCCAAGATTTTGAACCGCGAATGAAACATAGAAAGCATAAGTCTGAGGGCAGTATTTTGTACTTTTTTGAAGTGTTGGCAAATAACCGGATTGACTTATGCTTAGTAAAAACATGCCTTTGGCTTCTCTACATGCTTTATAGATTCATATTCCGATAAAAAATTTATATAACACCGAAATATGGTTTTAGTCAGTCATAGTTTGGGTAGAAATATAATCGCACGTCTCAGTGAACAAACTAAATTGTGAGGTATTATTCGCGTAAATGGCATCGGTAAACAGGTTACGTAGAGAGAGCGGAGTTAAACATTGATGCAGTTATCCAGTTACAACCCATCTGGGCTACAACTAAGGGGTACATGTTGATTGCCAAAGCCCTGGTCCAACCTCCCCCCACTCCCCGCCCCTCCACTTCAAGGTCCTGTCCCACTCCTCAAATCTACGTCCCATTGTCCACAGGACAGTCTGCATGGAGGGAAGGGATGACCAGATCTGAGAAATCACTGCGATCTGTCCAAAAAATACTTCTAAACAAATCACTCCATCGCAAAAAAACTCTGTCATACATGTATATGTTTTGGAAAGTTTTTGTTGCTACTAAAAGCTACTGAAGTTACTGATATGACACCGGCGAAAACTGGCAGTTTCAACGATAAGCTTGTACCTCGAAGTTTCCATGGCAACGACCGTGACTTACCTAACACTCGCACTTGAGCGGTCACGATCGACTTTTGAAGCTAGAGATAAAAACAGAAATGACTTAGCAGAGCGAAGAAAATATGTCCGCAACTGCACATTGTGTCTCTGGCTACGGCCAAGGTACAGACACATCCGCTGTGCTCACTAATCGTTCAAAGTACATCACGATTATCGCGGATGAACCATATTTCTCGCGTCGTTCGAGAACATTTCCGCCAGCCCGACAGAGGAAGGGAACAAGACCTATGCACAAAACAACCCTTACATATGAAGTTAAACCAGTTCAAACTACATATGTCAGCTGTATGAAGGCGGTAGGTAAACATTTCCTCTTCTTAAACAGTGTGAGGAAACAGGTGTTCGTTGTTTAAGTTTCACCCAGTGTATGAAGCGCCAAGACAAACAACAGAAGTGTTTGCAATAACGTGAAAAGCTTACTATTTTCATACTCTCAAGCTTATTCTTTCAGTCATAACCTTCACTCTTTCAGAACAAGAATGCTTCTTAAGATACGTGTTTTGAAATTTTCAAAAGGCTCTCCCGAGCCTAAATTATACACATTAGCTTGTAATCTTGCGTCTTGTTCGTGTCGAGCACATCGGATTATTGACATGTTATTGAAAGCTTTTATCCCGTCAGATCGATTTGATTAAAATGGATCTAAAAGTAAGTTATTGAGTCACAATGACAAGATGGAATTAAGATGAGAAAGTACTAAATACAAGATATAATCCATGTCTTTACTGCCACTCTATAAAACTTTATTATTATTTTTTTGAGTGGGATAAACTTATATGGCAAGTTTCTGTTAAACTAGAAACTTTTATCTAGCTGTGATGTCTTTTCTCTGGGGTTTGATGGTTGGTAGTATGGAAACTCTTTATTTAGGCCTAGAAGCTTATTATCCTAGGCAGGGTTGGGGGGGACTTCCATATGAAAAGGTCAGGGATGCTCATGGGCTTACTTAGGGGTAGGAATCAATGATTCTGGTCTCACTTACTTAGGGTGGTTATGGCAAAACGCTATTTTTAGCAGACAAAGTATAGGGGGAAATAATCCTTGTCAGCGTATGGGGTGACTCCCATATGAAAAGTTCGGGGATGCTTGTCGTCTCGCTTAGCGGTAAAAATCAAAGATTCTGGTCTCACTTAGGGTGTTAATGATGAAACACTACTATTTTTAGCTGTCAAAGTACTGTTTAGGTAGCACTCGAAGAAAAAATGAAAATAAAAGAAATGCTCTTATTTCATTTTTAACCTAGATCTCTGCTGATCTCTCGAGTCTGGTCTACTAGGGCAGGCTGCTTTCCTGAACAGCTACTGGTAATCAAGCCAATTCCGTTTTAAGCGATACTTTATAGGGTTCAAATTAAGCTGGAGCCACAATCAGATTGCAATTGGTCCCCTTTAGGGGTTTAGTGGAAATTTTCTGACAAGCATCCCCGACCTTTTCATCTGGGAGTCCCCTGTGCTTATTAGGCCTGAGCACTGAGGAACAATGAACATAAAGTTAAACCCGGCCATTATTTGAAATCTGAGGGGAAATGAAAAATAGTTTGATAATAGCAGGAGTTCAAAATAGCGAAGAGTAAAGTAAATGACTGAGAGGTAAGTCTAAGAGAAATGGTTTTGAGTATTAAATACATGTAATGGGGAAGTTGAAATAATAATTGAGTTCATATAATTGAGTTCAAATTAGCGGGGCCTACCCCGCTCTCAAGGAATGCTAGTCCAATGTAGATGTCTTAGCTAGGCAGAGATCCTTTTGCTTAGTGCCAAGAATATAGACCCCTTGCTGGTTCCAACTTGTGACAAGTAAGCAGACTTTTCTGCTCAGATCTGTTTGGCTTGCAATCAAGAACCCCAGGGGGTACACAGGTAAAATTATAGTGAATGGGAGGGGAGCAAAGACCTTTTTTTTGTTTAAGGACATTTTCTGGATATTTAGAAATTGGGTGGTAAATTTTTTTGTGATAAAAGAGCCTGGTAAGGACTTCTTGGGGGTTCTGTCATTTTTCATGCAAGCAAATTGTATCAGTTTCATTCAGGTATGTCACCCAGGTAATTGACAAGGAGACTCCCTGTCTTTGCTGTTTATTTATCCTTTTTGAGAGTGAATGTTCAACATGATTATTAGTGGGAAATTCTTTGAGTTGGAGTGATTTGCAGATTACTAAGTTAAACATTTCTTTTTTTGACTGTCTTATTTAAAGTTGGATGATAAAATTTTTGGATGGTTTGCTGCAAGTAAGATCTTCTTTTCTTTAATGTTACACAGAATTACTCGGGGCATAAGAATTTACAACCCAGTAGAAGACCGCCAGCTTACCCATCTCAACACACATCACACTTCAGCATTGGAATTCTACCAGGACATCAACTTAACACACACTCTAAGAAGACATATGTAAACCACAACACAAGACCAGTAAGTAATGTTAAATTTTGTTTTAATACTGGAAGGGATTTGAGAGAGGAGACTGTTGGGGCAACATTTCTTATAAATATGTTATTTCGTGAGAACAGCAAATTTTTGCAGGGAATCAGAAGATTTGAAGAATGTATCTAGACACTAGAAAATATTAAATATATTTGAAGATTTGGAGGCCTGCCTCATCATATGACCACACATTGTTGATATAATGGGTGGGGAAACTCCCATATAAAAAAGATGGGGGTACTTGTTCTACCTCTCAGGGGTTAAAAAGCGGCTTTCATATCTCTTAGGGTGTTCAGCCTCAAAAGGTACACAGCGGGAGCTTTCACAGTACCTCTGAGGGTATTAAGTGGGCAAAAAAATTTGATTGAGATATTTGACAATCAACTGTATGAGGAGAAGGTATTTGAAGCAATCATCTTTACTGTATTAAAAAAAGTTATGAAAGTTTCAGTTAATGTGTTGTTCTAGAATTAATACCTTTTAGGGGTGAAAAAGTTTTCAAGCCATGCTTACAAAATAGGATCTTCTTTCCAAAATTTTTGCCAAGCCCCCCATTCTTTTTCTATGCGAGCTCCCTCCCCTCCCCCCGCATTTTTAAGTGAAAACTACTTTAATCCTGGGACTAAATTTTTCATGGCCATCTTACTTCATTATCTAAACTTACAGGCTGAAGAAATTCACGAAGATAACATCAGATGGAACGCTCAGATGGCGGGAGTTGATATGGTCCAATCAACGAGACAACAGGGCTCACAGGAGGTAAATTATCATTATCAGACTAAGTATTTATAAGATCTAGAATTTTTCATTAAAATTATCCACAGAGATCCATGTATATGTAAAGAAAAAAACCTGGGATGGTGAATGGTAAATTCAAGATGGAGGGACCAATGTATTATGTTAGTCCAAATTAGCTTTAATTTGTAGCCTAGCAAAAGAAATCAAGACTCCAAGATGACAATGCAAAAGTAAATTATACATGTTTTAAAGGATCATTCAGCACACCTAAAAAAAGAGATTGAATGTATTTCCCCTACTGAACCTACTGAATCACACGATACATAAATGTCTGTGGTGTATCGGTCGTCAGTATGAAAAATTTAGATTGTTGGAATCTCTGGTCTGAGGCTACCTGTGTTGGGTTTGTGAGGTGTCTGAAGTGCATATTTGCTGGGAGTTCAACCACAGGACCCCAGGTCTGTATTGGGGCTGTGGTACAACAGTACAATGTATCTGATTTCAAATGGAGTGGTAATAAAAGGGATACATGTAGATGTGCTGGCATGTTGGACATGTGCTGGCATGTTGGATAAAGTGTATGAGTTCAAGCTCTGACCAGGGTCATTGTCTTCTTGGCAAGAAGTATATGTATCAGTGGGTTTTGCCAAACTGTTAGGGCAATCTGACACAATACCAGGGGAGGGGAGAGGGACTGTGATAGACCACCATCCCTCCCAGGGGGAGAAGCAATATAGGTACTTTACAATAATATATGTACTTGCTATTTTGATCTTTGTCTGAGTGGGACTTGACTTTAAGTGTACTCCTTATCAAGTTGTATATCCTTGGTGAAGAGCCTGCAAAAGGGTCTTTGAGGATCTTAGTTAAGATCAATAAGGATTAGGATCTTTCTAGGGTCGTTTAAAGGGGTAATGCTCAAAACATCAGCTTCACAAACTCACTTTAGCAATTAATCTAACTATATCAACTTGAAGTTGATAAATAGTCAAGTTTAATTAATTCACTTGCCTGCTGACATAGTCCAACAGTACTCTACACTAATACTTAAAAATAATTTTTATGAAAGATCTTCTAAAGATCTTGCAAGGATCCTCCAACATCTTAAAGTCTTTGGGCAAAATCTTTCAAGATCCTTGGAGACACATTTATAGAAAAAAAAAGCAGCTATTTGCCGCATCAGTAAACTTTGCATGTGTGCAGTTGTTAGAATATATTTCAACAGAGACCTCAATGTGTTATGATATTAATCGACAGATGAACTTTTCAACAACATACTACAAGGTTCATGATCTTCTTGGAAGGCAACGTGGTCCAGGAGTTAAGAGACTTCCACCAATGTCTTACTCTTATAACATCATCACAGGTAAAAAGAAATTCCACTCAAACAAATTATAATGCTTTCAATGCTTAAAATTCCACCTGCATCATTCCTAACCAAATTATGTAAGAAGGTAATCAGTGATGCATCACAAAGTGCTAAGAGATTTATTAGGGTTAAAAAAGTGGGTTTAGTACCTCTGAGGGTGTTCAGCCTAAAATGGTCCACAGCGGTAACTTTTGTGGTACCTTTTAGGCTATTGAGCCGAAGAAAATGGACAGAAGGTAATTTGTTGTTTTAGAATTGATAGCTCTTAGGTGTGAAAAAAAAATTCAAGGCACACCCACAAAACAGGATCTTGGAGTTCTTTTCAAAATTTCTGAAGAGCACCCCATCCTTTTCATATGGAGTTACCCCTGGGCAATTTCCTTTTACAACTTTAGTGATTTGGTATTTACTACTACTGACAGTATTTTTCAGGTCATTGTTTTCATCTCAAAATAGAGAGTCTGGCTTGTGCACTGTTGTATGGAATTTGGGATGGGTAGAAACTAGATAAATGTTTTTGTAGAATTGCAGTCTGGTTTAAAATAGGACAGATGAAGTCTTCCTATTTAGGGCTTAAATAGGGCAAAGGTTTCAGTAAGTGTGCCACACACCAACCCCCTATACAAATCCCCCTCTCCTCCTGGTTTCCACAGTTAAAATTCAAGTGGGACTGCTCAGATTGCATCAATTGAGGGCAGGTCCTTGGTGGAAAAGATGACCTCACACTTTGTCAATGCCCTGTATTTACAACACTGATGATACTGATGTTCTAACAGGTGAACCTCGTCCCAGTCAGGTGGGCGATGATTACAGGCTCACGTCAGGAAACAGAGTTTTACACAGTGCTCGTCACAGTGATCAGGGACAGCAACTTATTCTTGGATAGCTGTCATGTCTACTTAAGGAAATGATGAAAATTATGATGCAATAGCAAGTGATGGACAATTCTCACTCCAAAATTGTAAAATCTGCAAAGTTTCAAAAATCCTAGGTGTTCCATGTTATTTCCCTTTCAATTTCTCCATGAAATGAAAAGCTAGTGTGAATATTGTGTGGTTCCTCAGGGGGAATATCAAAATGAATTTTGTTTCTAATATTTTTGTTTTTGGTCACAAGTAAATATATATTCTCTAAATGCAAAGAAGTTATTGCCAGAGAGTAAAACTCAAATGCAATAATCTGTTGGGGGCATTATTAAAATTTTCTTGTACATATTAACGTGAATAAAATTCTGGATTTTGTTAGCTTTTTGGGAATTTTATGTTTATTTTATCGCTAATTTCCAAGTATTTACCAATAGAAGATGAAGTTCCATGTTTTCTAAGAAAATAATGAGGTTGAGAAAAACTCCTAGTGGATGCATGACCTGCGAGTAGATACATGCTTGATTTTCCTAGAAAACATAGGAACTCCATCTTCCATTGTGGATGAAGGAGTGTGAAGGTGAATGGAGGTGAAGGTGGATGAAGATGGAGGTATTTTGATTAGGTGGATGAGGTTGAATGCATATTAGACAATAACGTACACAGGGGCAGATCTAAGGGGGGGGGAGTGCAGGGGGTGTGCACTCCCCCTGAGATGAAGCCTTCTTCTTCTTCGTGTTCGCTTTTAAAATTTGTTTCTCTCACCAATCAGTTACACCATTCCTTAATGGTGCTCCCCCTCCTAAGAAAAATCCTGGATCTGCCCCTGGTACACTTCTGACACTTTATACGGAGCACACGTAAAAAAAGATAGTGCTTATTGTGGGAACCGCGAAAAAGGGGGATGACACAAATCAAATTTTCATCGATTTCCCTGAAGTGCTCACCTCCCTCTGACAGGGTTAACTCGCCCCAATATAGAGCTCTTTCCAGCTCTTTCGGCAACATGCTTCTCTCTGGGTATGAGAAACAGCTACACGCGATGACTAATACAAACGAAGAATGAGAGCAGAACTTGGAAACACGGTACCACCGAGCTTCAAGTTTGGCGGCTTTTCCTGTGACTGCAAAGCACGCTGGGGCGTTTTGTCCAGAGCGCGAGATAACCCACGCGCGAGTTCGAGAAAGAGCGAGGGAAGAAAGTAGATCGGAAAAGCTATGAAGTAAGTACAATCCTAAACGTTAATGGCTATAGTCGTCCACATTAAGATGAGATGTCGTTAAGCTTGGGAGTTCGAGTTGTTATAGAACGTAGAACTCTGACGAGCTAACATTTTACCGGGCTTTTTCCAGAAACAGTCAATCACACCCGGACTCTCTCTGTAACATTTAATCTCTTCTTTCGATGATTTCAAGATTCTGGTGTGCCTTTCCCAGATGCAGTTTAGAGAGGGATAGGGTAGTGTAGGGTTGTATGCCGCGTATCGCAAGCCTCTTGGGGCAAACATGCAATCTATGAGCACGCTCGGAGCTAACAAGCTGCTCACAAGTCAATGTCGTTCCCAGAGCCCAC
This sequence comes from Orbicella faveolata, assembly GCF_042242905.1. Classification (NCBI taxonomy): domain Eukaryota; kingdom Metazoa; phylum Cnidaria; class Anthozoa; order Scleractinia; family Merulinidae; genus Orbicella; species Orbicella faveolata. The sequence goes on along the minus strand of NW_028301547.1, from coordinate 24,111,369 downwards.
GGAGCTCTGGAATAATCAATTTATAATTGACGGCAGACCAAACGACACGTGGACTCTGGATTTAAACCAAGGTACGCATGCGCCGTGAAACCGGAACTCCTAAAATCTTGGAGTCTTGAAATTGATTATTCCAGAGTTCCGTGTCTTGGCGTTTACCAAAAGACACGGGCTCTGGAACGAGATTGCTCACAAGTCACCCTCGTACCCAGCGTCTTCGTTCTCTTTGACCAGCGGTCGGGATCGCTCGTTTCGTTTCCAGCATGCGCAGTAAGGAACGAAGACTCAAGGTACGAGATTGCTCATAAGTATTTCTATGGAAGAAAGAAACGCAAACAAACCTTTTTGGGTTACATTTTATTAGCATAAACGATCATAAACTTACAAAGGCATTAGTAGGTTAGTAATAATTATAACGTAAGAGATGCAAAAATGAACACGATCAAATTACATAACTTTGAAGTAACAAACTAATCTCTGGCGACAAATTTTCTTCGTGACTTCTCGAAAAAAATCGTAAGAATTAAAAACTCAATGTAAGGAGTGAGATGTAATCACAACCTGTTAACGCAATCTTAACAGTTTAGAATTCATACGTTCATTCATCACAACTCGAAAATCTTTAGGGCTCTAGCATTGTAAGGTTGGACAACTTTAAAGTTGAAACAACAGTAAGTTAGAAGGTTTGGTAAGATTCAGACTAGATTGAACTACGACTCAAAGTTAACTTGAAATGATTGAAAGTTTGTTGGTGTTTGTGTCGATACTCTTGCCTACGTTTGACGTAATTCAACTGTCATTGTTTCTTTTCTTTTTTTTTTTAAGTTCAGGTATTAAAAATCTCGCCAAGAATGTTTTGTTCCCAGAGAATATTGTCAAATTAACCTACCAACCGATTACAGAAACCTTCAAAAAGTTAATTGTACATGCAGATAAACATCAATAATGTGCAAATTATCAAGTTACTATAATCATTAAATGTCATAAAGTTCATTGCAAATTAAGATCAAGAAGGCCAAAAAATACTTATAAAACCCTGCCAGGATAAAATCCGACAAGCAACAGCCTGAACTGCAACACCACCACATGGGCACCACAATTGTTTCCTGTGTCTAACAATAAAGTACATGCAAATGTCAAACCGAGATCGACAACGTAAAGACCAAAAACAACAAGGCTGCGTTGGCATTCGGACTAGCCCTCTCCACCCCTCCTCCTCTTTCATGGCAGGGTATAACTAAGGCCAAAAATACAAAACACGGTTTACACTGCTAACAATAAATATGCAGAGTGACTGCCAGGTAACGTTAACTAATTTAACACAGAACAGAAAATTGAAAGTCACCAGTTCTTGTTTTTAACTCACTAATTAAATAAAGTAAATGGACAGGTGTCTTTACGAGGCAAAACTTGTACAATTAGAGGCTCCACCAGGGATTAACCCCACAAGGGAAAAGGTTTCAATATCCGCAATAGCGCTTGATTGAATTTGTGCAGGGTAAGATCAATCAATTTTTGACAGGGCCTTAAGGCCGAATCAAAGAACATCAATCACAAAATGAGTGGGCATGGGTACTAATTCGACCAGCCCCACCCCACTCCCTGGCAGGCCTCTTTGTTTAGTGTTCCAAATTCCTTGTGAGGTACTATCAATTTAACAGAAAGGAAATTCACAAGTAGTGTTAACCACTAAACTAGCCAGGAAAAGTCAAAACAAGGCAACACAGTCTATAATAAAGATAAACTAACAAAAATAAGCTGAAAAAAAAAATCACCAAAGGCTTCAGAAAGCCTTGCATGTAGATGGAATTTTGCAGCATAAGCGATGACATTACATGGTGAATTTATTACATGCTGCAATCATGCTATTTAGGTTTTTAATAATTTTAGAGGGCAAAGGAAGACATTGTCATCCTTACTAGTGACATACCAATTAGATAAAGCATTAAATGGACGGGTTTTTTCGCATTTCGCACGTCTGCGCTTGCGCTAACCTTGTCTAAAATGCTAACTGCTGTTTCAACTTTCCTTATCACTAAGTACTTCTAACAGTTTACAGAAAATCGTTTTCACATCTAAGCCATGAAGGTTTTTACGTTAGTTTGTTTCGATAACTTGTAGATACATTCTCAAGAATATTAATTAATGCCCCTTTCAGAAAATCTGAGATGTATGTCAGCTATGGGCACTTTTGGCAAATAAAGGAGCTGAGTAATAAGTTTGAGGTTTGAAAATCGTTACGTAAGGTGTCGTTCTGCTCTCTACAGATCTACAATAATTTCTTCAAATGTGAAGCTATCGACGATACACTTTGCAACCGTCTTAGCGCTACGTTCTTTACCTTTCAGGGCATTTGAGTAACTTATAACTTTGTTCTTTGCTCCCGCTTTGCAAAATGGAAAAGATTGAATGGGAGGCCATCAAGGTAAGAGGTAAATTTTATAAGTTACTCTCGCTACCGTACATACGACGAATGCCAGAAACACTGCTAAACCAAGCTCGTCGCCAAACCACTTACATGAATACCACCATAACAAAATCTTTCTTAGTTGTGCAAGCATCGTAAGGTATTATCTGTGGCATGCGGTCTGCTTTGATAAATAATTGCTGTTGTTAGCTACATGACTGTACGTAGCCTTCGTAAAGCTGCCCGCCGACTTACGGCTTTCTATGATGCTTCTACGGTGGCTGGTGTGGTTGGCCCTTGTTAGCTCTTGGAAGAGTAGGTCATGTTTATTCACATATTCCTGTGCTGTTGACATCACACCCAGGCTGTCCAACCTTCATACATCTGACTCAGATTGTCCACACTTCGCGACTCGCGAATCACAAAGTCAACCTGTAGGAAGAGGTTTCAAATGATGAAATCAAAAGAGCTACGTCACGGTTTGCGCATCTTGAAAAGTTTAGCCTAAATTTTTCAAGTTCGTCATATGTAATACGTGTTAATCTTCTCCAATCTTAACCATCTTTGTTCCCTTATGGTTTAATATTATCTCTTTGGTGTTTTACTATCTTAGTATACTATTATTTTCAGGTTTCCTTCAATTTAAAGGTAATTTTGTACGTGGCCAAAATAACTCAAAATATCAACAAAATCCTGAATATAACAACAACAACAATAACAACAACAATAACAACAACAACAATAATAATAATAATAATAATAATAATAATAATGATGATGATGATGATGATGATAATAATAATAATAAACGGTAAACTCCTGATTGTAGTAAAGAAGCCTTGTGGCGTCTTAATTTTTTCAGAAGTACAGACATGGGCTGAACGTTTTCGAACACGTTCAGACACAAACGTTGATTACAACGTTGGGTTAGACCCCTACAAAAACTGCTTGCAAGTCGAACGTGAGTCCAGGTGGGCATTTGTCAGCTAATCAAGTTTCTCTTAACAGTAGTAAATTATTGTCAAGCAGGAAAATGACATTTTTTCGATGAAACACCATACTCTCAGAAGTAACATTGGAAGGATATCTATGGCAACCACTAAGGAGCATTTCTTATTCGATCTCGAGAATGATAGCATCAGAGCAACAGTATGCATAGAAGATAAGACTGGGTCTACAGGTATTTTCAAATCATTAGTATTTGGGCATTTTGAACACCAGTTCACGGATCATACACTGTTTGTAAACTTTTGGTTTTACTAACCTGGTCTGGAACAGACATTTTCTTGTTATCTTGATCTCTACCATCCAGCTTAGATTTGACTCGTCGCCACACACTGATCGCGTAAGTGTTACGCTCTTGAAGGGCTACAAATAAGAGCACGAAACTCGACAATTAGCCTTCAAGACACACACTTTTGACCTCTCACGATTCAAACTAAATTACGCCAAGAAAGTTCACGAAAAGTTCCATGACTGTCAGAAATAATTCTATTTGGATCGACCAAAATCTTCTACCCTTCTGAGCTGAAGGACGAAACAACAGAAGACGTCCATCCTGTCGTTAGTAAAACTAACTGGGATCGACCTTAAATCCAGATCTAGTTTGACTCCAAAAATCCACTTACAACTAGGCGACATAGCAGAATTGTCAATTACGATACATTACGATAACGGAAAAGATATTAACACCATACCTTTGCCGGTTCTTGGGTCTCTTGCCAGAGTTGTTGTTGAAATTCGTCTAGGGCTCGCTGCTGCTACGAGCCTGACAGAGGCTGTCGGTGAGCCAGCACCTGACGGACTAGCTGCAAGGTCCCTCTGTAGGATGACTGGGTGAAGAGATCCAGTGTCGGATGGTCCCGGGGAATCCTTTCCACCCGCTGCGACAACGTTGCCCCCTTGGCGAAGAGCTGCAGAATTCACATACACATTAGGATCTGACAGAAAGAGTGGATCTTGAACCAGTGAATGATACTAAGTACCCCTGGATGGAATGCTCGTCCGTTGCATGCCTCCCCCTCCAATCCCCCGCTCTCAGCAATTTGCCGCTGCGCAGTCATGCACCTCGTTAGAGAGAGAGGTACTGGGAGAAGAAAGTGCCAACGATAGTCAACGCTTTAACTAACGACTTCTAATCTAATGCCAGGCCACTGAGGCTCATCATAGCAGAATCTGTAAGCAGCCAAAGTCTTTCGAACGTCTTGTAAGTTAGAAGGAAAGTGATACAAATGTGGCGTAAACTCATGAAAAAGCGTTAAGTAGCACAGTGAGATGATAAATTCTACCCGTCACACCTTCATAAAAGAGAAGCTGAACCCAAAGACACTGAGGTTCGAACTATTGATTTCCATATCAGCCAGGTTCCAGTGCGAGTAAATTTTGTTTACTAACTTACTCTATAAATAGTCAGTTCAGTGTTTCTACAGTTTCCTTTACCTGATGCAAATGTGGGTGGTGGAGCAACAATAGGTGTCTTGCCTGCACTGGACCCAGACTCATCAGGAACAAGCGGTGAAGCTAGCGACAGAAGATGATCGTGAACCCTGAAAATAATCAATGACAATAAATAATTACTTTAAAAATTTTCAAACTGAAGTTTATGGGTATAGGGTGGTAAGAGTGCCACAGTTGGGGTAAGCGCTCGCCTTTCAGCAATCATCTGACTCTGGCTTGGTGTCATATGTAGCTTGCCTGCCTGGCACCGATGGTTTTTCTCTGGGTTCTCAAATTTTTTCTTCTTCCTTAAAAATCAAAATTCCAAATTCTAATTCGATCCAGAATGGGAGGACCCGCGGGTACAAAACATAAAGCGAATGTGGGTAGCGCTTTACTGTTAAACGGGCGCAAGCTTTCCGAAAGTCAACTAACACTATTACAATAATTTAATCCGTTTGTTTAGAGGATTAGTGCAAGTCAAAAGGGAACAATGAAACTACAGTAATACCAAAACATGGCACATCCGATTAAAAACAGTTTGACCACCAGATAACTTACCACTGCAAAAGAGATTTGATTGACTTCACCATGGACTTCACTTCAGTGATGTTGTCTTCCACGTTCTCTCTTCCATCGCTGATCTTCCCACTACAAACTACATAAACAGCAAACAAGATTAAATTTGCCTCCATTTTGATCAAAATATTGATTATCTTTGCCGACTGCGTTACATTTCTTTTCATGTTAGTTTTCGGAATTTGGACGTACATCTCGTAAATTGTGATTCAGTGTATTCTCATCACCTGTTTGCTTAGTTATGTGTTGCCTTTGTTAGGAGAAAGAAACCATTCGGGGGATTAAAGGGCTAAAAAAGGCGTAATGCTTACACCGAACAGCAACGATCTCGTATATATAAATTCAACCAAATATCACCCCAAACGTCACCACACAATAGCATAAGATTAACAAAGTTTCCGTACCTGCTAAAATGCTCTTAATCAGCTGTGCACACTCCTCTGATTGGCGGTTATGAGTGGATATAAACAGCTTGGCTGGGCGGGATTCCGCAGCCTCCTCATCCTAGAGTTAAAACAGGAAATATACTACTTTACAACCCCTCTTACACTAAAACTTCACTAACAGGTTTTCAGTATATTCCGCTGTGCAAAGAGGAGTTCTAGTTTGGATGGTTCTTGTTTCTACCACTGTTTAGGGAGGTCTGATCGTTGGTTCTTAGTGGGGCTTTAGATACACTTGTGTCATGTTCTTTGGCAGATGTGTCAAGTTCTTTGGTGGGTGGGTAGGAAGGGAGGTAAAGTCTGCATACAAGCCAAGTGGCTCATCACGCCGGAGTTTATTCCGGTTTCTGTAGCATGAAGGGACCAGGAGTATTTCTACTCCCCCCTGGATGGGATGCCAGTCCATCCCAAGGTTACCCCGTAGCATTAAATTTGTCGGTACCCATTTATTTATACACCTGAGTAGAGAGAGGCACTGTGTAAGTAAAGCCGTATAGCGTCTTGCTTAAGAACAGAACAATATCCCCGGCCAGGGCTCGAACCCGGATCGCTCGATTCGGAGGTGAGCGCACTATCCATGAGGCCACCGCTCCTTCTCAAGTTCTTTGGTACTCAGTCATAATTTTAGCACTGCCGTAACCAAAACTACGGCAAAATCACTGTGATAGTATCCCTTCAAAAGTAACAGAACTGTTGTCTGTATTTCCATAACAGTTCCATACGGCTGGCATAACAATGTTATGCTAAATTAAAGGAGGTCGTAAAGCTGTAATCTCACAAGCGTTACCTTTGCCATTGTCGTCAACATGGACTTGACATCTCCAATAAGCTGTTGATGGGATACCATTGTCGATTTCACTGAGCTTGCCTGTGCCTTGATAGAGTCCTTGAAAGATGACATAATACGATTATCAATAACGTTTTGAAAGTAGCAAACTGGAACCAACTATAACATCACAAAAACTGTTCTTTCAAACAATGGTCAGTCGGGGATATTGGAAAAAGTTATCGGATAGTACGAACATCCGACATGTAACAATGCATATGAAGAAAAATACTGGATGAATTACAAAGCTTCGAGTGCAATATATTATTTGGTTTTTCAAAGGGTGTTTAGCATAGAAATGCACGATTCCCATAAAATATATGAAAGAAAACGAAAATATAGATTGGTCTGTGAATGCAAACTAAATTGTGTGGAGTTAGTCTTAAGTGCAGTGTTGGCCTTTTGTATACTACAATCCCCTCATGCATGGAATCCAGCGGTTTGGGAGGTTAGCTGGGTTTCTATAAATGTACACAAATATCTTTATACAATAAAGTTTGAAAGTTATTCTTATATGAGGGTGTGGATGGGGTTTACCGACAAATAAGAATTGGTCAATGGAATCTTAATGGAGCTCAGTCACGGCATTTTGAGTTATTTTGGCCACAAACAAAATTACCTTTAAATGGTAGGAAACCTGAAAATAACAGTTTAATAAGATAGAAAAGCACCACAGACATAATGATAAACCATAAAGAAACAAGGATGGCTAAGTATGGAGAAGATTGACACGGATGGCAAACGACGAATTTGAAAAATTGAGGCTAAACTTTTCAATACGCGCAAACCGTGACTGAGGTCCTTTAACTGTCAGCTGAGAACTGATGCGTTGTTTAAGTGACAACTGAGATCTGAGAAATGGTCCGTAATTTACCGACTGCTAGGAAGTTGCTAAAATTTCAGCTTAGGAGTGGATCATTTCACTTTTGGGTGTGGATGATTTGGTACAGGCACAATTTTTTTAACCTTTACTTGTACTAGGATATGTGGATGCATGATATTTCTTTTCTAAGTGTAACAGGCTTTTCTCTCGGCTCACTGAACCTGCGTGATTGTTTTTTTCTCGGAAGTGGTTATGTGCATGAATTTGCTTGGTACAAATATGATTGCGGGTTATTATTTTTTTTAAACCACGACCCGCTCAAAAATCAAATGGTCCCCCTTTGTAACTAATATTCCAGCACCTCCATCCAGGCCCTCTTTATCTGACTGATCAGTTTTGTTTCAGCCACTTACTCTGTTATTCATAATAGCCTGAGCTGCCTGTGACTTTCTACTCTTGATGGAGGCCATCTCCTGGCCCACAGCCTCTAACTTGTTCTTCATCCAGTCCAGAGTAATAGGAGCCTCTGGTGGATACGATACCTTCACTTTCTTTGCTACCTCGGTCACATCATGCAGCTTTTCCGAACAACTCTCCAACTCGGCAGAGCTCTGTTGGCATCTGAAAAAGTCAAACAAAATGTTTAGATGCAGACAAGAAAGAACACGCAAGAGATAACGTGAAACGCGGTGCATACAGCTTCAGATGTAATGGCCATTTTCGTATTCTCGGTAATGGACTGGAACTAGCATGTAATGGAGGCTCCTGCGGGGAAATATCCTTAAAAGGAAGTTTATGTCATTTGCATTTGAAAAGATTCCCCGCATTAGCCTCAAAATAATACGAAAATGGCTTATTGTCTCGCTGTAACCACTTGATGAGTAGCCCAAACCAAAACCGAGATCAGAGACAGCAAGACTCAATTTTACGCAGGACCCATGTTGATAGCAGCTTTTATAACTGAAATGGTCATCCTGAATAAATATGTTTATCATTATTATTGTCATTTAAGACTCAGAAGCAATGTTTTCAGAGGCTTTGGCAACGATGAAGATTTTCTTAGCGCCTGGATTGTGGCGCTGTTTAAGATAGCACTAATAGCTAGGAAAGCGTTTAGGACACTATTAACAATGTACTCTGAATATAAGTTCTCATTTTCGGTACTCGAGCTGGTATAGCACCAATTTCTCAAATTGGATTTTCCATAATCTTGGAAATTTTCTCTCGCACTTTAAAAATGACAAATTTTACTTTTCTCGTAGTTCTATAGCTTGACCATAGCACTGTCGAAGAAGCATTCACTGGAAAATGTTTCAAAGTTCGCTCCAATTTTGCACTCAAAATACCTATTACTTAACACCTTAGAAAAGTTAATAGCAATTTTTTTAAACCCATTATTGTAAGACAAAATATTTATTTTGAGAAGTTTCAAATTCCCGGTCTTTGTTAAAACCAGATGTCTTACAATTCAACCGGAAAATAAGCGTGGTTTAATAAAGTTTGTCTGACGCATATAACAAGCAAGATATCTGTAACAGCTTCTCGGCCGAAACTTTTAAAATCAAAAGATGTTCTCTGTTTTTCTGGATTCTATCCGAGTTGAAATTGATTTTTAAAACTGACGCTTCAGCAAGTTTGACTTGCGTTTTTCAGAAATTGAGAAAAATAGAAAGTCAATATGGCAAAGTGATGTTTTCTGCGTCGAACATCGGAAGGAATCCCGAAAAACAGAGAACAACTTTTGAAGTGGGATATCGTTGAAATACGGACTGTTTTTGCTTTGTTTGTCTCGTACAGGTGTAAATTTCAATCGACTTCCGAGTGCAAATGTACTTTTGGTGATGAAAAATCACCTGCAAACCTATGTCAATAATGCTGACAGATGCTGAATTTCATTCTTCTGTAAATTAGAATATGATGCATCAGGTTCTAACTGTCAACTGAGTCAAAATGGCTTAGATATGTGGCTTACTGACCAAGTGTGAGGTCAAGACGGTTGGACATTGGCCAAGTCGAGGTCCATAAACTCGCAAAAAAGAACGAGGCCAATATCCAGCCATCTTGACCAAACACGCTTGGTGAATAAAGGATTTATTTAATCATATGGCTTTCGGAAAAATTTCTCTGGCAGGACACAGCGGGTGGTCCTGAGCGGGCAAAATAGCGCCATCTTGCCCGCTTGGGTAGCCAATCACAGCACAGAATATGGTTTATCTTGCCCGCTCACGGAGCTAGCCATAAAATAAAATGCAATATTAACTTTTCCCAGCTTCATTTCAAGTCAGTCAAACAAATTTTACAGTTCGCAGGTGTTTGTAGTTAAGTATACGAATATATGCATTTTCAAGCGTTTCCATAGATGTTTAATAAATTTAAATGTCAGGAAGACAAAACCGTGTAATACCAGTTTTTCTTTTGTGCTCAGTCCTAAAAAAAACCATTTCAGCTAAATTAATTCAAGATTTCTTCATCTTAACGGTCCATATTGCAAAAAATCGCCGGAGCAAGTTCTCCTTGAACCAGTTCGACATGTTACTGATCTGGTTTACAGCTACTGACTGTCACCATTACAGACATATACGAAGGTGGTTAAACACGACACCGTAAAAATCGTCTGCAGGAAATCGCCTCCAAGAAAACTAGAACGGATTGATATTAACTTCGTGTGCTCGATGAAGGAAAAAGAACCTGAGTGAATTTCTTGTTAGATGACAAGATGACAACGTGTTTTGTTCAAGATGATGAATACACATCACCTGCTCACAATAGTCAGTCCTTTATTGTGTACCCATGAAAACATTCTTTTAACAGTCTGCTAAGGCGCTTGCAGCAAAATCATCGACTTCCACTTCAGAATTCTCCTTAAGATTACGTAGACCGACTATTATATGTCACTATTGGCGTACCAGAGGTTTAAATAAGAAAATTATATCAAATTATGAAAAAAATAATTTTAGGAAAGCAGTCAAGCATCTCTGTTACAAAAGTTATTGAATCAAAGAAAATTTTCTGTCAGTCATTCATCTGGTCCCAGTTGTTCAGGGGATGGAGATATATTTCGCAATATGAAAATGATAGCGTGCCGAATGTGTCCCATCTTCCAGCGTTCAGTAACAGAAGATAAATTAACCAAAAAAAAAGGATCTCAGAAAAGAAAAGAGGAACCAAAAACAAAAATTGCAGTGAACACCTTGGTAGTGGTGCTTTATTCACAAAATCAAAAGGTTTGCATCTTTAGCCCATCTGATCTGTAGCGTACAAACTTTGAAAGTGCGAAAGGTTTTTGTTCATTCGTATACTCCAACAGTTACATTTTCCTTTGATAAATATTACAGAACGGGCCTACATTTTAGATTTGTTTTATGAACCACATCGCGCTTGATGACATACTGAGTATATCTATCTATACTACTCGACAAGTGTAGCTATTACGGTTGTTAAAAGTACCAAGAATTGTCTTAATGGTCACCTGGCCGCAGCCTCTCTATCTGTTATTTACTGAAGCTTTCCTTAGTTGGCTTAGTTGTGACTTTGAAATATATTTCTCACAATGTCCATGACAGCGCGTCGAATTTGTCTCATCTTCCAGCAATAAATAACGGGGTTTAATGATGAATTGAGAAATAACAAGGTATATGAAGAAATGACGAAAACTTTCACCTCGGTACTTAAATCGAAGATTGCAAAGACAGTGAAACTGCAAACCTGCGGAAGATAACAAAGCAGAAACACTAGATACACGTAAAATGTACCGACTGCAGATTTTCTCAGCCTAGCAGCACTTATTTGGTCATTCTGTGCTACCTGCAGGGCTTGAATTTGATGTTTGTGGTGCCGCACGGCAAAATAAATCTTGAAATAAAGCATAGCTGAGAGCAAGAGGCCAACTACTACAGTAAAAGCAGACCCTATGTAAAAAATGTTCGGGGAGACCAAGAGGCGAAATACCGACACAAATGCACTGAACACCCATATCGATATTACCAAAGCAACAACACGCTTAGAAGTCACAAGTTCCTGGTATCTGAGATGGAGATGCACAGCCAAGAATCTGTCACCGCTTAGAGCCATGACTCCGAAAAATGACGCTGTAGCAAAAAAGTACGAGATAGCGAGAATAGCGGTGCATAAAGATGAATTGTCTCGCTGTGCAACACCAAGATCAGAGACAGCAAGACTTAGAAACAATGTTTTCGGATGCTTTGGCAACGATGAAGATTTCCTTAGCGCCTGGATTGTGACGCTGTTCAAGATGATGGCGGTAATAGCTAGGAACACGTTGAAGACACTATTAACAATGTACCATGATTTTAAGTTTTCATTTTTAGTATTCGTCGGCTGGTATTGCAGCAATTCGTCACAAACACGATTTTCCATAATCTTGAATGTTTTCAATAGTTAAGGTGTTTTGCTAGAGTTAAATAACCCCGTGAGCTCCTGGATTATCTGATGCACGTTAACGATGCGTTGATAAAATGTTCTCGAACACTTCTGTAATATGACTGTAACTCTATCGAATAAGCATTCACTGAAAAACCGTGTACTTAACACCTTATTAAAGTTCCTCATCACAGTCATAAAGCCATCACAGGACAAAATGTTTATTTTGGAAAGTTTCAAATTACATGTCTCTGTCAAAACTTGATGACGCACATTTCATGTGAAAAAATTAGCATAGCTTAATAAAAGATTTTGCCTGCCACATCTAAGAAGCAGGAAATCGTTGATATATTGGCTATTTTTGTTCTTTTCGTCAAATGTAACCTGCAAACCTTTATCATAAATGTTCACGAACTCTTAGAAATTTTATTATTTTACAAACTGGAATACGGTCAGTCCCCAACTGTCTGTTTAGTCCAAATGGTTTTGTTTAAGCAATAACTTCTCCTTCATTTAAAGGCAATTAAACAAATTCTAGAGTTCACAGGTGTTTCTAGGTGAGCCTGGCGATATCGGCGTAGTGCGCAAGTGCCACAAATTTCTAAGAAAAACAAGTCATGTTTGAAAATGGCAGCCAGTTTATTATTCTTTTGTTTACATGGTAATTAGCCCTCTCTACCTCGTCAACATGTATAGAACACAAAAGAATTTTGAAGTGAAAACGAGGCAAAGAGGGCTAATAAACATGCAAACAAAATAATAAATTGGCCGCTGTTTTGAAATAAGGAAGGGTGGTCAAAAAGATTTTGAGGAGTTTGTATGTTGCGTGACATAGCGTAAACAACAATCATCACTTAACAAATAATGTAAGCTTATTTAGGTGGAACATTTGGGATGTTTTGAGTGTAACGAGGTTTAACAAGGACCTGAATGTGTTACATACACAGTACTTTATGGGTAAATAACCAAAATCAACTTAATTTCTATCAATTGAGACAAAATCCACATTTTATCTACGTCTCCTCGCCTTTAGGAATTATCCAATCAAATTGAGGGCCATTCTGATTTTTTCAATAACTCTCTAATTTCTCGCGCGCTGATTGGCTCATTTTTATACGGGTACAAACGGACAAAATTTTAATTTGGGAGCACTTATTCATCTCCAAACGCGTAAGATGAGTTCATCGTGTGAATAGTGTCTTTGGCAGCAATTTTGTTCACAATAGTCGGGCAAATGTCTCCCTTCTCGCGGAATACACTGGCCAGCGGAATTGGCACAAAAAGGTTTACGACTCATAGACTGAACGAGCGAGTGATTTTTTCCCAACTAACTGCTATAACTCCCTCTAACAACGCTATCACTCGTTAAAAATATCACGCGTTAATAAACGGTTCGTACAATTATTTTTCAATGCACAACTGAAGACTTTTTCCATACTTTTTCCAGACCACTAGTTTCTTTTCCCAGACTCAAGAAACAAGTACATTCCCTAAAATACAACCGTGGTGAAATGCAAACGTGCGGGATTGTAATATTGCCTAAAATGGAAAATAGAAGATACCTCTTGACCAAGGCAGTCATGACGTTGTCTATTCCCACAGCATCAGCTGTGTGTGTTCGCAGCGCCTCACAGTGAAGGATGGCATTTGACAAGTTACAGATGTCTGAAGAATGTTTGCTCTCCACCTGCACAAAACAAAGTTATTTCATCACTATCAGAACGTGAAAAGACAAAGAGTGTTACGCAATAGTATCATTTCCATCGTCACACAACGCTCTTCTAGTGGGTGAAATGCTACGTGACAACCCAAACGGCTGCAAAGGAGATTACAGACAGACAAGACAGAGGCTATTTGGTGTAAAATTCAACTTGGTGTAGTTTTGGAGAGTCAGGGTCTTGAAAATGAGAGGAACCAATCTTCACCACAATGAGACAACTAGCTAGCAAAACCATTCTTCATTATGAGAGGGACTGGATGGCGGCTCTGGAAACTCGGCTACAGCAATTTCTTGGCTATCTGCTACAATGTTAGCCCCCCCCCGGGGGGGGGCAGGGGGGAGTATTCCCGGATATAAACTATATGGGTATGTGCCGCTGTGAAGGTTACGGGTTTCTAGCAGTTTAGTCGGGATGGGGGAGAGGGTTTTGGTGCCTAGTCTAGAATGAGGTTGCAAAATCAAGCTGATCATGGTCTAGTATAGGGTAAGGGTATCAGTGTCCTAGCGGCACACCCCTACTAAATGATTTACAGAGTACCCCATCTTTACCCGGAATGTCAGTCAGTCTCTCAGTTATAAGTAAATTTCAAATCTCAGACCACAGATATCAGTTGAAAAACGCGTCAACACTCAGATTTGCCAATTCTCGCTGTCAGTTAAACCCCAAGCAGACCAACTTTCACGAGGACAGAAAGATCTCTATTAGGTACGTCCGCAGGAATGGAATCCATGAAATCTTAATTACGATGAAGCATGATTTTGAACTGACCATCATTAGCTTCTTCCTAGCAGCTAAGGTCTTCTCGAAATTCTGCAGCACTGGGTTCAGGGCGGGGTTTGCTCCTGCTGCCCACTTGAGACGTTGTTCGATGCTTGCCTCTTGTGTACTAAACTTCTCCTCCACTCCTTTTACGACTGAATCCATGTGTATCAGCCCTTGAACACGCTAAAACAAAGTAACAACATAAATGAAACCGCACCTTCTCTACTCTTTACCGGGTTTTAGTAGCCGACGATGATTTTAAGCACTCTTGAACGATTTAAGCAATAGAGCACTTTTTTCGTGTTTACACAGCCTCATCTAAACACGAGGAGGGTTGGAAGAATTCGAGACAGTTGTGCAAACCCGAGACGTAGTCGAGGGTTTGCATAAGAGTTCTCCCAGCCCCCCGAGTGTTTAGATGAAGCTATGTAAACGCGGAAAAAGTGCTCTATTGCTTTTATAAAAAAAATTCTCAAAAATACGCCCGAATCTAAAACGTCACAACAGTGTTTACATACACTCATCTAAACACAGCTATCGACCAATGAGAGCGTGCATAGTAGCTCAGGTATTCTGTAAACTAAACTCAGCAAAACCTCGCGGACTACTCGCTTACAGAAGATTAAGCCTGTGATCAGGCGAAATTATGATCGATCCAAAATGTGTATGTTGGCTTGGGTCAAACATTGCCGTTGCTTTAGATAGCTGGATGATAAACAAAAGGAACATTTAAGAGTTTTTAAGATCAAGAGACATGAGGTAGGTTGACGAGGTTACAATCTGAAAATGCATTTCACGTACTTGAATAAATCAATAAAAAAGTATGTCGTACCTTCTTCAGGTCTGCCATGACAGTGGCCCTTGCTGGTGTTATCATGTTGTTTCCTCTCATGGGACACCTCAGCAAGTTATCCTCATACAGCCACTAAAAAGAAATTAAAAAAAAAAAAAACTTATCAAAGCTTATCAGGTTAACTTAGCACTCCACAAGGACATCATCAAAGCGAAAGCAAGAGTCAGAGCGTATACAATTATCCTTTGACGAGGAAATTGCATTAGTTTTGAGGGCCTCAGCGTAACATCATTTAAGCTGTTGGGGATCCACTCTAAGTGATACTGAGCTAGGTCAGTCAAAATCGTAATGAAGATTGGCACTCAGCTGATAACCGAGGCCAAGGTACGAGGCCGCATATTGTGTGAAGGTTTAACCGTTTTTCAAAAATAACATTTGTTTCTTTACCTGAAACCTTGCAAGCTGAAGTTGAGCTCGTTGTACCACTCCCTTGTAAATGCTCATATTGTTATCGAGACGTCTAGAAACAGACAGTAAGGTAACAATTTTTTACATTTCAAATAAACTATAGTTTTCAACAAGATACATAATTCACTAAGGTGCAGTGTTGAGCTAGGTTCCTAGCCCGTCTGGTCAGCAGCGCGACAGAAGTAGAACACCGTGATTTCCTCGGGTCCGCGTTTGGTTTTTGCAAGTCTATGACTACTGATTGCATCAAACTTTAAAATTTTTGAAGGTGAAATCTTTGCAGATGTTCTTTACTCGATTACCACAGGCAAGCGTAAGGGACAGACAATTTAAGAACTTTTTATAGAGCACCCTGCGAACAATGCGGTCACTTCTGGCCACTTTGAGAACAAACTGCTCTATTCGCAGGTCATTTATAGAGCTAATGGAATAAACAGAGCAACTGTTTTACATACTTGGCAAAATCGTGCTTCCTCCACGCCACATCGTAAGAACTTGTTAAGCTGGTGATCTGTGACAGATGTTTCGACTTCATAATTCCACTTGAGATGTTGCTATCGACAACCTTACAAAAGGAGAAATAGAGGAAAAAGACAAAACAGCTTGAAAGAAGCACAGTTGAAACTCCAAGAAAAAAAAAAACTAAACACTTCCTTACGTCCACTGTGCCATTATGCGATAAAATAGTCCCGTCTCTCCGGGTGAGTATGACCACTGCTTGCAAAGTAGATCATTTCATGCTGAGGTTATGCCTCTCCAATATGTATATCCTAGCCCGGGTGTTTGAAAGGTGGATAATCTTATCCACCCCGGGTTGTTTGAAAGGTGGATAATGTTATCCACCGGATAAATCACAATCTAGCGGATAGCGTGGTTTGTTTTGTTTTTAACACTTATCCACTGGATAGCGATTTATCCGGCAAATTATCTAGATTCCCGTAAGCGGACAACCTGGTGTCTAATTACATGTTGGGCTCCATTACAGCTGACAAACAGAGCTAAAAATGCTGCGGCACCTGATCGCTGTCACCCCAAAGACGACTCTTGTTAATTAGTCTGATTTACAAGTGTCTATATTCATCATACAGAATTTAGGGGGAAAAAAAAACATATCAATGCATACCTTCTTGCAAAATTCCTCCAAAGAGACCACGTCTTCCTCGTTGGCGGATTCTTTATCCCCCTTATTTCCCAAAATGGTTGCAAACGCGATAACCACCGCAGCCAGGGCTTGTGATGGCAGGCCCATAATGCACTGTTGAACGCAATCAGCAATGAAATGTTTGACATGAACAGCCAGGTCATCTTCACTGTAACATGTGTCGGGATTCCAAGTCTTCGTCTCCGCATGTACATTGTCTGAGTTGGTAAACAGGTTGTTTGAAGGTTCTGCCACACAGTTTACAGAACCTGGCTTAGCTGCTGAGCTGGACACGCCTGAAAAAAAAAATATATATAAGCATGAATACGTATATTTGACCGCAAAAATTACACTGGTTATATGACCAGAATTTAGGTGAAATCTACCAAGAAGTTCTGATTTTTCGAACATTAAAATCAAGAAGGTGTGGATTAGAGCGATTTATTATGGCTTTTGTTGGCATGATTTTCAGTTCAACCCAGCACACAATCCATATGCACAACAGAAACTATAATATACAAAACTTGCAAAAAAAAAGAACGAGACCAATATCCTCCAATACGGACCGTACATGTTACTTCAATAAAGTATTTATTATAATGGGTCTTTTTAATCTGTCGATAAATTGATGGTCTCCGCAATCCTTTCTCGGTAAACGCGCGCGCGCGCGCGAAAGCTAAGCATTTATTCACGTTTCTCACGTCGCTTTTGTCAACATTTAACTGAAATTGTCCTCCAAACATAAAGTCAAATGATTTCTACTTAAGAATAAACTGTTTATTTTGTGTGGTGAATTAAAAACGCAATTTGCCGAAGTCAGTTCGTACTGAAAAATTCGGACCGCTAAGGGAACCAATCAGAATTCTCGTTTTCACCTCGGACCGATTCAGCCATATAATAAATGAACGTATTCAGTACCTTTAAGTGAGAGCGTAACCAGCCTACAACTCTTGAAGAATGAGATGATAACTTCCAACCTCTTGAGAAAGAACAACTTGCCAAGAAGGTCAGCATTTTTAACACCGTTTGTCACCTGTCAAAGTAAAAAGTCAAAAGTAACTAATTTGGATAAATTGCGCAAGGTTTAACGGGTTTATAAACCGTAAAACAAGATAAGAGTCAGTGACAGATGAAGAGGCATCTTTACCTGAAGTTCCTGTGCATCTCGTACAATGTCAAACTTCAAATTGTGCTCGTCAAAGTGAACTCGTTGAAAGGCTGTGAACATGTCTGTCAATTCACTGGCCACTTTGGTGAAGAGTCCATTGAACCCTGCTAGCAACATCTGACCGGATGTCATAGAATTACTGCTGTCTTCACCTAATGACAGGCAATGACATTAGAATACCGTGAAATGTACGTGCACTAGCTTATAATGGTTATTAGAGCAGTTTTCAATCGAGTGTCGAAAGTAATCAGGCAATTACTTTGGTTTAGATTCTGGTTTTGACACAGTTTGAGATTTTTGTGGTGGCGCGGTGGCCTCATGGTTAGTGCGCTTAACTCCAGATCGGGCGTTCTAGGTTCGAGCACTGGCCGGGAACACTGCCGTATTCCTAGGCCTCTCTCCACCCAGGTGTATAAATGGGTACCGGCGAACTTAATGCTGGGGGTAACCCTACGATGGACTAGCATCCCATCCAGGGGGGAGTAAAAATACTCCTAGTTACTTCATGCTACAGAAACCGGGATAAGCTCCGGCCTGATGGGCCACTTAGCTTGTATGCAGACTTTAATTTTTTGCCGTTTTGGATTAGCTGAGTAGTCTAATTGGTACGTCATTGGTTTCGTTTTGGTTTTACGACGCTCAATTGAAAATTTTAGGTCGTGTTACTGCGTTGTGTTGTTGGTAAGGAGTAAACACACTTTACTCTTTCAGAGAGCCTCTTTCCACCCAGGACCATAAACAAGCTGGGCAACCGTGAGATGGACAAAAGTGCTGGGTGAAAATCTACAATAGCGCCCCAATACTGAGAAGTCCCGCCCGAGGGGAATAGCAATACTCCATATGACTTCATGCTTCAGATGGAGTACCAACAATCTAATTGTTTAGGGAGTGGCAGTGGAACAAATCAACAAATCTCACAAGTAAGTTTCATTTCACAAATTCACAGTTCATTTCATGATTTACTGTGTAACTTTACCTGAATCAGAGCCAGGGATCTTATTCGTTTGAAGAATCTTCTCAAACTGAGTGTGCATCTCCTGGATTGCTGTATCGACTTCCTCCGCGCTATGCGTCTATGGCAAAAGAAATATAAAATAACTGGGATACTACGCGCGCTCTCATTGGTCGATAAGTGTGTTAAGATGAGAGTATGTAAACACGGTTGTGACGTTTTTGATTCGCGAGTATTCTGGAGGAATATCTTATAAAAGCAAATGAGCGCTGTTTCCTTGATTACATAGCCTCATCTAAACAATTTGGGGGGCTGGGAGAATTCTCGAATTCTCCGAACCCCCCTTGCGTTTAGATGAGGCTATGTAATCAAGGAAACAGTGCCCTGTTGCTTAAATGTAGCGCATCTGGCTGGCACGCGTTTTTAATACTGTGGTAAAGCGGGAGAGGTAAAGCTTTTTCCCGGTTCTGTGGTTAGTGAAGGGGTGGGGGGTAGCGTTTCATTAAAATACATGGGCGATCCTAAAGAGTACTGTACCAATGAAAAAAATTAAGTGGCAGAGAAAGGCAAATGGTTATAACACAAGGGCTTTTAATTTTCTAGCTTCAAAACCAAACACAGACGTTTTAAGATGACATCCCATGGGGAAATCTGGCCAACGGTCTACAACTTCGGCACTAGCAGCAGTTTTTGGAATACACTGCAGGAATCATTCTGTGGAGTCTAATGTTATTCACTGACCTGTGCTGCTAAGTGTCCTTCCAAGAGCCGAGCTTCTATGTTCTCAGCGAGTTCTATCAGACTGAGCTTTTGTGAACAAGCCACAGCTTGAACTTGCTGGACGACAGCAAACACAGTTGGGTCTTCAGCATAGATGCTCTTCACTGCCTCTGGGACAATGATTGTCCTGAAGTTTGTCATCAGTTCCTGAAAATCAAATCACAACACTTGTCACGTAGACTCAATTATATGTTGTTGTAACTCTTACAACTGTTCCATATGTTGCAGGTGACTTCAGAGTTGGCAACCTAATTGCCTTGCCTTAGGTATTTTCAAGGTATCCTTTACATAAACCTTATTGGCTTCCCCGGGGCCCGTTTCTCGAAGGACCCAGACACTTTTCTGGCCCGCAAAGCCACTTTTAGTTAATCAGTATTTCAAGACAGAGAGGTGTATACGCCTGAGACTTCTTGTATGAAGGGAACCTCTGTTCATATTAAGAATATGCGCATAAAACAGCTCTGTAGTCATAAGGTTTGAGATTTTGCTAGGGCTTTTCGGGTACGAACAAACCTGTAATATAAAGGGGATGATATACAGGCAAGATCGTGGATGATCAGGTAGCTGAGTGTGGTGGCGAAGGGAAAGTAGGCCGGATGGACTTGAAGAACCACCGAAAGAGTTGTGGCCAGATATCAGACAAGTAAATACGGAAAACCTGAGACTCAGACAACTTCTTCTTCAAAAATATATCATGGTGTCAATAAAGATGACGATGATAGCAACAATAATGATAAAGAAAAGTGATTTTATTCATGACACATAATGTAATCAAACAACAGGTACTTATGTTATTTGTACCTGCAAAGCCATGAACACCTTCTGTACTGCTAAAACAGCTTTCATGGAATTCTGAGCCTGGCCTAACAGAGCTTGCTGATCCTCTTTGACCTCCTGTGGCAACAAACGAAATGTGTGACCTTTCAAACACTGATGTCGAGCAGTAGTTTGTGTTAAATTGATTTTGAGAGATTTTGCTGCACAACGAAAACAAGTTAGAAAGTTAGTTTTCGTTTTAGAACTTCCTCCCTTACCACTGGATGGTCCTTCAGCAGTAACAGTAGTTGATTCACATTACCACTCATGGAGCAGAGTTCATCAAGAAACCAGTCGCCTTCTCTCGACGTCAACTCAGATAGTCTGTCCTTGGCAACTATTAACAGTCATAACCAAACCATAGTACAGCATAAGCATGCAGTTGTCATAAATGCTTTGTACAAGGCCCTACCACTAAGTCTTACATATTGAAGTTGAGAAGCTCCAAGCCATACCAAGGAAGGAAAATGTAACAATAATGGTTTGACTTTGCATAACACTTCTCAACAAGTGACTGGAACCTATTATGAAGAGAGAACTGCTAATGTGCACGAGGGATGAAAAAGGATTCAAACAACCATGACTTTTGAATTTTCAGTCTTGGCTCTAATTCCAACGAAATTTTTACAATAGTTATAACCAAAAGGTATTCGGTATCACTTTAATGCAGTTCACACATTTCTATTCTGTAAAACGAGAGAAACATTTCATGCAGCTGTTACGAAGAACAAATATCTAGTGATAATATAAATGCGCCTTTTAAACCTTCCTTACCTTTAGCTGTGTTCTCCATTGCTAAACACCTCTTATTCAGGGAGCACAATGCCGTGATCAGTACACTAGTAAGACAACGAAACGATGTAGGCTGTTTTCCTGCAAAAGGAACGCGGTAAAAGGCTCTCATAATTTGTAAAACTAAACAATCATTAATAAATCAGTCAAGTGGTACATTGTCTTAGGCGCCATCCACACTACACCAGAGAAACTTGAGAAGGACGTTTTCACTCAGAAAACGCATCAAATGTTCCCCCTCCACACTACACTGGAGAACTAATATATAGATTTAGGTCAGCCTAAAAGCGTAGCTCCTGGGCCGAGTTGTTCAAAGCCCGATTAAGCTAACCCAGAAAAAGGTAGAATTTTGATTTGAGTTTTGCAACTTTGCAGTGAGGTTTCTGTATATTGTTTGGCCTTCTGTTTTGAGTTTTAATAATCAACATATACACAAAACAAAACAGCAAAAAACATTTGTATAGAAGAAAAAGTTATAATTCCATTAAATTTTAATCCTGGGTTAGCGTAAACCGGCTTCCGAGCAATCCTGCCCTGTTTCCAACACGCTAACCCAATATGAGCCCGCGATCCAATCGACAACCAGAACTTAGTCAGCGGTCAACTTCAAGAAAACACGTGACCTCGAGGAGCTGTAAACCTGAGCCCGCAATATGGTCACGTGATACTGGTCAGCGGATACGTTGATTTGACAGGTGTAAATTGATCATAACGTGGATGTCCAATATCAAGGAAGTACACAGTAAACCAAGGGTGCATGTCTCTGTCAACCTATTATTTGGAGTATGGCCGCCATGTTGGGCAACTCCGCCGTCGTCGTCGTCGTGCGTACGCGCCCACGAGCAATACCGCTAGCCATGATAACCATGAGAAAATCAACTCATGGGTTTCCTTTTCTTTCCTATATGAGTATGGGGCTCCGCTTGGCGGCCCTTCGGGCCGCCGGAGCTCCGCTATGAAAACGCACCTTCGGTTAAGCCCTACCGTCCACACTAAACTGCCACGGACACGGAGCTTTTCCAAACCGCTCTTTAAACCGAAGAAATTTGAAAACGCCGGCTTTGCGCTTTAGTGTGGACAAAAAACATTTTGAAAACGGAGCTTTTCGAAAACGATGACATCACGACAATCATATGATTGATGCGTTTTGAAATTTTCTTCGGCGTAGCGTGGCCAGAATGTATTTTGATACGTTTTCAGAGTGGAAAGCCATTTTCAATTTTCTCTGGCGAAGTGTGGACGGTGCCTAATTTATATTAATCCTAATCTTTCTGCTAAGTCATTTTACCTGTAATGTATTTCTTCAGTGCTCCGTACGTTTCCCCAACAGCCTTGCTAAGGAATGCTGTCTCAACACTCTCTTGTTTCCTGCGCTCAGAAAACTAAACAAAATACAGGTGGAACTTTAATGCAATTTGGTACGCAGTTAATAAAAAACTGAGGAAAAAAAAAACTTAATTGCAACAGAAAGAGATATAAATTTTGATGACTGACTTGACTTAATGCAGGATTTTACATCGTCAGATGTCATAGTAGTTTAGATGACTGTCAAAAACCGTTAAGGCCTGAACGGTCCTAACTATTGGGAGCCTGTGCACCAGTTTGGTTTCTAGTTTCACATTTCAATGTTCACGCGAACTGGGACAATTTGCACATTATCTTAAATCACTCCTTAACTCACACGACCTATCATCTCGATTTTGTCTAGAACAATGAAGAAAGTAAGGGGTTATAAGTTTTTGGAAGACACACCAAAGTGTTTTCATGGTAGTCGATACCGTTTCCTTTCATGCATTCCAAATCTCTTGTGTTATGACATTCCACGTATCAACTATCATGTTACAAAATGTAATCTATAAATAACGCTATCCAACGTATAGCGTGGTTCGCTTTGTTAACACTTACCCACTGGATAGCGATTTATCCGGTACACAGCGTCATCCAGCCGTCGAACAATTGGGGTCTAGACTGTTCATAGCCTCTCTACTTTTCAATGCACGCGAAAGAAAAAGCGATCGACGCAAGCGCGTGGCACACAAGGGTGGGGGCGGGGAGGCGAGCGAACCGAGCCAAACGAAGAAAATTTGTCTCAATTCTCACCCCTCACCCTGTCAAGTCTCCCGTTTTACGCTGGCGTCCAGTTCTTTCGCGATTCTATCCGCGCGTTCAACGATGGAATAAAAATACGACAAAACAGAGGGCTGTGAACAGTCTACTGGGGATCAGAATGTTATGAGTGATGTGGATAAGAGATTCTGAATTTACAAAATAGTTAATGGTCTAACCCGTGGTTGTCGGGAATACCCTGTGTTCCCTTTCTCTTTGCCTAATGATTTTTAACGCGGATCAAAAGAGCAAACATACCTTAATGAACTTGGCATTCTGTTCGGTCAAACTGCTCTGTAATTTGACCTCCATGGCCATGAAACCTGTCACTTCTGCTAGAGTCAAAGGACTGTCGGCCACTGGTTTGTTGTGCAGCTTCTCACTTTCCTCTAGTACATCTTGACACCTGCCAGAAAACTCACGACAATGAACGTTTGGTTTCCGTACACTGGTGGTGGAGATTTAAAAGAAAACGACAGAAAATAGATCTTTGATGACGGTGTAAACTTTGCTCAAACTCTTTCACTGGTTACATCTCATACGGTGGAACCCCGTCTTACGGCCACCCCGTTATCACGGTCACCTCGTTATTAAAGCCACTTTACTCTGGCCCGTACAAAAGCTCAGTCAGTCATTTTCTTATTTAAATAACCCTTTTAATACGGCCAGATTTTTGTGGCCCGTTGGTGACCGGATTGACGGGGTCCCACTGTAATTAATGTAAAATAAAACGTACTTCTTCGTCGAGGAATCGTCTACCAAGGACTGAAGCCAACTCTGCCATTCAAAACTTCTGTTTTGCTGCACATAATCTGATGGAAACTACAAGACGCAATGATAGCTTATATGACTCTAATGAAGAAAACTTGAGAAAAATACAACAGCAAACAAAACTTGAAAAGCTACTGTAAAATACGGTATGAAAATTCAATACAAGAACCCAGAACGTGGACCGCTTTATCTGGAGTCATAAAGACTAACTATTACGGCACCAAAGTTTCTCTATCTACTCAGAGATGAAAACTTACAAGCGATGTCACAGTGGCATAGGTGTGAAGCAAGTCTAGGCAGGAGCGGAACATGGTACGTCTCTGATGGAGCAAGCCTGAGAGTTCTGTTTCAAGCTGTTCACACTGTTCAAGAATAGAAAAATCACCAATCTCAGTTATGTATAAACTACGACTAACTACGACTAACTGCCAACTGTCGTGTTTTGTTTTGAACAGCTGTCGTGTCTTTTGTGTGCGTGTCATCACTCGAACAGAATCCGACTAATGTAACAAGTTTCGCACGCACAAGACAATTTTTTAAACAATGTTTTTAACCTTCATGTTTTTGTTAGATAGTACGTTCGTTAGTTCGCGAAGCGAGGGAAGATCGTAAGTTCACTGAATTTTGAAGCGGAACGTAGAGATGTGGTGCGTAGAAACGCGGCATATTAAGGCTTAGGATACGTCGCAGTGAAACTCTGAAGAGAAATGACGGGAATTAAAACATGGAGTACTTCATCAGCTGAAAGCAGAGAAGCCGTATTAGGACGAGAAAAACAAACACACAAAAGCACCAAGCTTCAAACTCTCTAACACAACTTTTACCTGGTTTACAATGTGTCCTTGTCCTGCGCCCTTTAAGAAACTAATGGCTGGAGCAAAGCTTGGAAGACCTGTGAACAACACAGCAATAACCATTACTATCGGACATACAACGTTTACAATAACATCGTCTCTCGTGACCCCTCAAGAAGAACCACCTATCTTAGAAAGTCTTGAGAGAGAGAGTACCAGGCATGCACATGCAGCGTGTAAGGGATCTACGTCTACTTTAAAGAAATAGTTGTTCCTTACCTAGATCAAGGGGCTGAAGAAGTTCACCAACAAGGGACCCCAGCTTTGGTCCATGAACGGTCTCCATTGCAGCCTAGGATAACAATTTACATATTCATTAGTTAACACATATATCTTTTATTTCATTAGATACACTATGTTTCAATTTGTTTTAGGGTCTTTTGGTTTGACCCATGCAAAACCATACATGACAGATCAGAAGCTGCAAAGATATGTGACTGAAAACAGGTAATAAAAAGTTGAAAATGTATTTCTATTAAAGCGGAGAGACACTAGCTTGCAAGAGGTGTGTACAAAAGGATGGCTTCATTCCATATGCGTTTGAAAGGTTCTGGTTCACAAGTCCAGGCCCAAGATGATCATGGTGATGACGATGATGACCATAAAAAATTATTGCGGGGAAGATGATAAAATTTCAAAAGGACAGCCTTTCTCACCTTGTGCTGAACCTGCCATTGCTGACATTCGAGAAGTTTTTCTGCGATGGTTTGTAACACTGCATCATGATCAGCTAGCAGTTTCTTCTTTTCATCAAATCTTAAAATGGGAAGAAGAGATGATAGCAGTAACTATTAGTATGTACGCTTACTCTATGCTTCATAATTCGGAAGCGTGAAAAAAACAGCAGGAAATCTGTCTGGCTAGAATGTTATCAATAAAGGAGCTACGTAACCGTTTAATCATCTTGAAAAGTTTAGCATTAATATTTCACGTTTGTCGTTTGTAATCCGCGCGAATCTTCTCCATCCTTAATCATCCTTGTTCCCTTATGGTTTATTATTATCTCTTTGGTGTTTTTCTATCTTAGTAAACAACCATTTTCAGGTTTCCTTCAATGTAAAGGTAATTTTGTATGTGGCCAAAATAACTCGAAATGCCGTGACTGAGCTCCTTTAAAGACATGACTTATAGAGTTCACTTACTTGGCTTGTACAGTGTGCAGAGGATGTTGAGTGTTACTGATGGCTGCCTGGAGAGTCTCCTGCTGATCTTTAAGTTCATCAGTTGACAAGTCCAAAGATTTTAATTGTTTCAGAGACACCAAGTATGTGTCCAACTGTTCATCTAACTTGGTCATGCCAGATAACAACTCGTCCCTGAGAAACACAACGGGTGTTCTTCA
This sequence comes from Orbicella faveolata, assembly GCF_042242905.1. Lineage (NCBI taxonomy): Eukaryota > Metazoa > Cnidaria > Anthozoa > Scleractinia > Merulinidae > Orbicella > Orbicella faveolata. The sequence goes on along the minus strand of NW_028301547.1, from coordinate 24,085,012 downwards.
GAGATCAAATGATTACTGCATTCAAACCTTCCTGAGTAGCTAGATCATATGTACTTCTTGGAATTATACTTAACAATGTTGACACACAAGAGTCACCATATTTCGAGAGGAAGCCACATAAACCCTAGTTGGTTTTCCAGTGAATGTTCTATCAAGGTGGCTTACGTTTTTCCTTGGTTTTACGCAGAAAAGTGAAGCAAGGAAACAGCAGACGTCTGTACGAATGCTACTATTCAGGTTGAATAGGAAACCAGAGTACTTGGAGAAAAATCCTCAGAGCAAGGCATGAACCGACAACTGATTCAACCTACATTTGGCAGGAGACAGGAATCGAACCTGGTCAACAATGGTAGCTGTGGGAGTGAGCTCTCTCACCACTATGCCAACCCTTCTACCCATTAAGTGGTTCAGTCCTACCTGTTGTTTGTCCAAGTAACTTTCATCTCTGCCACACGTGAAGAAAACAAGCTCTGAGTGACGTCCCTTTCCATCTCTTTCTTGTTCACTTTGTTGTCTGTAACACCAGGAGCTCCTCCTCCATAAAAGGCACTGGCAAAAGCAGTGTCGTTTGCAGTGGTCCAGTCAACCAGAGGGTCATACACAAAAGCTTCCAGGAGAGTGAGCAGCGTCTCACGACCTTGTTTCAGAATCTTCAGCACTTCTTCACACGACAGACGGAAAACTCCCTGAAAAGGAAGCCACACTATTATACAAGGCACAACAACACCATCGTCAGTGAAAAGTATAAATCCTTTCTGACGCAGCTGGCAAAGCTGTGCTAACAATCTCTGCATACGTAAGAGTTCACCATAATCCGATGATACATGCTCATGACGTCGGCAAAGTAAACTTTGCTTCGCTAAAGTCCAAAGTAGATTCCGCTGTACATTCATTTCTTCTTTTATTTCTCTCGTGCTCTCTTAACTTCCCACGTGCATCGTAACTGGATGACGTACACTAAAGCATGAATCAATTGTTGAATATTTGCATCAGAACATGCGAGCATGAACAGTAGATGTGGGGCCCAAGTTTTGTAAACTCAGAGACAAAATGGCATCAATCGATTCACAGAGCTTCAAGTCTTGGGAAACACAACACAACAAAACAGATTTTCAGATGAAATCCTGGTCAGAAAAGTCAAAACTTTCCGTATGCTACAAGCATACTTAACCGATAGTAAAATAGAAAAATGTGTTTTCCATTTCTATTTCCTAGTGTGTAAAGAATACCTCCACTCCTGTCACTCCCAGGGCTGTCTCCAGGTTAGGTGTCATCCTAAATGGAACCTTCTCAGGGACTCTCAGTCCTTTACCCTTCTCGAAGCACACATTGTAGTCAATATGGACTACCTGACAGAGTGAATAAAATCAAGTTGCTTAAGAACGTATCACTCATAACAACACAAAAAGACATGTTTTTGAAAATGGCTGATGTAGGAACAATGACACCTAACAAATGACTGAGATAAACGAGCTATCTACTTCCATGCTCGTAGAAATTTGACTGCATTCTCATCGCACGAAGTCTCTTTTTTCTCCTTCAAAGATAGGATCAACCATTCCCAAATGTCAAAAGTTGTTTATAAGGCTAGTTGTTGGGACTGCCTGGATTTCTACATGGGAAAACCAAAACGTAGATTGCATGAACGGTTTGTTTCATGCATTATTCAAAGTTCAACAAAGTTTAGTCACTGCAATAACCGATAAAATGGTCGTTTCCACAAGGGTATTTTCCTTGAATCCGAGGTTGTTTGTTATATTATCATTCATCATTCTACAGTTGTACTACAATTCTTACCTCCCCTGTTGTGAAATCTACCAGCATGTTATCCAGATGTCTGTCTCCCAGGCCAATAATGTAACCTATCATAGACATGACTGCAGTGGATCGAGCATAACTCTGAGTCATCTGCCACCACTCTGCTGCACTAGTGCTAGAACACCACAGCTCTCTGAAAACATAATCACAATAATTAATAAGCATGGTTGCCACAGACAGCAGTTTTCAAAATTTACTGACTTTTTTCCTGATTAAAAATTCAAAGAATACAATTCCCCAGACCAAATAACTACAAAATGTCAGATATTGTAACGGCATCTAGCCTCCCTTTACAGCAGTCTTTTCCACCTATCTATTCAAGACTGAAACGTTTTTCACCAATTTGCCTTCATTGTCAAGGAAAAACATCGTTGATTTCACAGTGACCTGAAATGTTTCTTCCAGCCGTCAATGGTATTGAAGCAACGGTGTCATAATTTCAATTTTCCCTGACTCAAAATAAAATTGCCTAACTTTTCCCTGACTTTGAAGACTTCATTACTGTATTAAATTTCTAATTCGATTTTTTGTACTACTAATTCTTAATTTGCAGAGATTCCAAGTCACAGGTCACAAAACTAAATATTTAGTCGAAATTTGACAACAAAGCTGTTTCTGTTTGGTAGATTCATTTCTAATGCTCTTGAAGGTTGTCAGACCACTCAAATTATACCTTGGAACAGAACCATTCTAGTAAACGAGGCAGTTCTATTACAACAACAGCGAGTGAGAATGATGACTAGTCGTATTACTAGTAGTAATCGTAGATTAAAGAGTGCGTTCGAGTATTGGGAGGTTTGGTATGTTAAAATAGCAATGTGTGATAGGTTTTGCATTGTACCGTAAAGCCATTACGTTTTATTTTTGTTCAAACCTGGACAGTGTCAAAAGTGGTACATATTTCGTGAAGACATTGATAAATCTTAGCTGCAAGGTTTTTTCATGGCACTAACTCTAACTTCAACCGGTAACGGTAAACCTAACCGGTAACAATAAGCTGCCTTAACACTCGAAAGAAAGAACATGGACGAACATGAAAATAACATTATTCACCCCTGACGAATTTTTTTTGGGTGGGGGGGGGGGGGTGGGGGAGGAATTTGGTGTCCATAGATAAAAATGCGATAAAACTTGACGAAGAGGGGACTTACTTGGCCAACAGGTCACTAGGAGTTTCTTTCATGAGTTCCTCTAGGACATGCTTCATCACACTAAGAGGCCAATCTTTTCTGTTAGACAGGTCTGTGATACCCTGTTAATGCAAAAAAAGGTAATTTCAAACACTAGTTTTAAGACACTCTATTGAAAATCACTCCATCACATATACTAGATGGTCTAAATAGCACTGATAATCGCCAAAAGCAAGAGATTAGGAATCTAAATTACAATCTTACTTTTCAAAGATAATATTACGAATATATAATTAATCAATCAAGCAAGCAAGCAATCAACACTTTATTTAAACACATTGCGCCTGAGAGCTAAGTTCGCTTGATCAAAATGGGAACGCGTATGCAAAATGCAAAAATAATGAAATGCATTACATTGTCACAAAACAATACAGTTAAATATCTATAGTACACACAATACGTGTAATACTACAACCAAACAAACAGTAAAAAACCAGGAAACATTTCAATTTAGTTAAAGACTTTAGCTGAGCACTAGGAATTAATGAGGGACGCTTTTTTACCTTCTCTTTAAGGGCAGGAGTAATTTTGCTGTAGTAAAGTTCACTTGGTTTCATGGGTGGAGGTGGTGGTTGATTTGCACCCTGAAATAGTAACAGAGCACCATTAAAATTTTAATTTTTTTTAAGACAAGACTCTAGAAGTGATCGTAATTTTTTCTGTCGTTATGCTAAAATAATTTTGCGGCCAAATCAATTTTAAACAAAGTAAGAGAATTTATTCTTATTTTTAATGTTTGGATTAATGGAGTTGTAATCACTAACTTTCATTTCAATAAATACTTGACTGTATGGTTTCATTAATTTATGTTTTCACATTGAGGATACCTGTGCAGACTTCACCAGTGAGATGGCCATGGCTTCTCTTTGCTGCCAGCGTTTGAACAAGGCAAACACAGGAACAGCCCCATCCACCCACTGTATAAGACCTGACCGGGGGCCAAGAGGCGTGACAGAGTAATGGCGAGCACAAAATTGGGGAGAATTGTGGCTGCAGAGTGGCATAAGAGAGAGAAAATAAGTACTGATAAAGAAATTAACATCCTTTCCAATAAGTTCTCTAACTGAACTACATTGTGTGAAGAGTGCATAACAAAAACAAACATCCTCTACATGTAAGTTCACTACCACAACACCGACATTATTTCAAGTGAAACATGGCTGAGAGGTAGGGATTCCAAGGCAGTCACACAACAATAAATTAGAGCTATTAGCAGTTAATAGCAAACGTTAGGCAGGCAGCCACGACAATGCTGACAACAACGTTGATTAAAAAAAAACAAAGCAGAATTGGCTCAGTCACATTCTGTTTGCAAAAGACAGATAACGCACATGTAAAGTTATTCTGCTGTTCATTATACCTCTCGTTTGGAACTATTCTTGTTGCCGTTGCCATTGTGGTTCAAGTAAGGTCCTTATTAATTTATTATGAATATCAATGGTCACTGTACTCGGCTACGCCTATCATTACCTGTCAACTCTGGCAAACATGTTGTTACAGATCGAGAGGAACTGCATGATTCTTTCATCAAGATGAAGATCTTCAAGTCCTTTAAATAAGTATGTGTACCTAAACAAAAGGAGAAAACAAACAGAAATGGTACTCACCACAGCATCACTGCAGAATATAGCTATTTACAGAAGTGAGCAAACACTGCCCAGAACTGAGACGAGTGGGTCTGGACCCATCCAAATTTAGCATGACTGCTCACAAGGTCAAATGTTGGGAAAAAGGTACCTCATTGCCATATTTTAAAATGTTTTGGTCAACATCTGGTTTGACTCGAATTCAACATCGCTTACACTACACCGGAGGAATTTGAAAACGGGAGGTGTCACTCTGAAAACGCATCAAATGTTTTCTGTCCATTATACTTCGACAAAGGAATTAATAAACGCAACAATCAACGGTCATTTTGGATTTGAGATTGAGAAAAACTCAGTTAACATGTTGGACTAGGTTCTCCAGCTTTATGTTATGGTGGTAGTTAATACCTATGACATCACAACGACAGTGATGAACAGAGAAAAGAAATAAATCCTTTCCTTACCTCTGTCCATCAGATCCGACAAACACCAGCTTCTTAGGTTTGGTTTTGGTTGGCAGAATGTTGACTTCTCTGATTACAGAATCAATGGTGACAATCTACACAGTGTAAAGGAAAAGAGTTAAAATTGTGAACTAGCAAAAATTAAAAAGTTCCTTTTCACCGTCACTCTCATTTACATCCCTCGGCACCATTAGCAAAGCCAAATAATCCAGACCGATGTAACAGTGTTCAAAATCACTTGAAACACACAAAGCATAGTTTTTATTAAATAGAAAACTTGAACTGTGTTTCTATCGAATTATAAAAACACGAGTCGAAGTTTGGGAGAACGAGAAATGCTGTGGGAACACGAGTCAACAGGCGAGTGTTTCCACAGTATTTTCCAGGAGTGTTTCTATTAAAACTCGATAGAAACACGGAGAACATGTTTTCTAATTCTTTTAGAAAATTCCACGACGAAAAAGGGAAACAAATTGTTTACTTTGATTATCAAAGTGTAAATTCTCTCTTCTCGCGCCATCATTACGTCAACAGATCGTGCTAGTTCTGTGTTGCTATAGAGTTATAAAAACACGATTTTAAGCCAATCATCGCGCGTATTTTCTTTGGGCTATTTTATAAATGACAACAAACGTACATGGGAAGGAAACATTTACCTTTCCACTGAAATGTGTCTGGCCTGGCATGTAGACTGCAGAAGCTTTTAGACTGGCAAGTGAAGGGCTGATCTCATCCATGTAAAGGGTGTAAGCTGCACGTTTTTGAGATCTGGCCTGGAATGCTTGTAATAGCTGTAAGCATAAAACGAAAGATACATCACGTTACACATAAAAAAAATGTGATGTGAGTTTTTCTCGGTGAACATACTTCAAAAATTATCGCAAAAGCAAAAATAAAAGAACTTGTAATTACCTGTTTAAATGGCTCCCAGCTGGACCTGTGGTCAGAAGGATCTGGAGGGTTCTGTAAGGCTTCCAGTGCTGCTTGAATCGTATCACTGTAAGTCATCTGGAACCATTGCTCGTGAGGCGTGGCAGGTTCTTGACAGGTTATTTTGTTCAACTGCTCTATTGCAAAAACAACCTGGAAAAAGCAAAATTCCGGAATTTGATCTCAGTATTCTCCTACCTTGGCCAGTTTCATTCCTTTATGCTTTTCTATCAGATGTTTGGTATTTTTGTACCCTTTGGCCTGTTAACTATTTACAGTCGACTACATCTAAGACAGCCACTATTGAGTCTGTCATTTAGAGAACATCTTACAGAAGAGTTCATTACGAGAGATTTGACAGCATTGTTATTTTTTCAGGGTTTCATCTAACTCAAGTTTGCATTTTACCTTTTTGCAAGATTGAAAGGGGGAATGGAGGTACTAACACTTATTCTATAGGAATTACGGCTATGATTTCATGTTTTTGTGCATTTTCTGACACAATTTGTCCATGGTTGTAGTACGACATGGTGTCTTTAAAGTAATCATCTAATCCAAATATTGCACAGTACTCACAGGTTTCATGATAGCAATATGTTTCTCCCTGATCAGTGTTGCCTTCTGCTGATTGGTTAGATTCTGGTTACCATTGACTCTCTTGATCTCGTCCTCAAGCTGTTGCTGCCGTCGTGTTACGTCATGATGAGTCTGCATAAGGGAGCCATGCCATAATTCCTCCCACAGTAGAGTGATTCTGCGTAACTCCATTATAAAACCCTGCAGGTCAGATACTAGCTGAGGATTGTGTGTTCTAATAGATTCAACGATGGTCTGGTAGCAGCTGGTCAGTGCGTCACTCTCTGTCTTGCCGCCTTGGGCCTCACAGGGTTGGCTGCCTTGATTTTGACTATTTTCTGCCGAGTCAGTGGAAGTTGACACAAGAAGTGGAAGAAGACCTAAAATAACAATTACAACAAAAACAAGACATTGATGTTTTGAACCTCTCCTGCTGACGTCTTACAGAATAGCGTAAGATTAGAAGAATCAATGTTGAAAACGCTTACCCTCTCCTTCTTTGCCTTTACTCAGCAAGTACTTAGGAAGTGACGTAGAACACCCAACCACTGCAGGATAGACTATCAGGTGTGGTGCATCTTGACCCACACGGCACAGCAACTCAGAAACACTCTGCCGTACATAACTTTCTGGGTGATTCAGTCGTGAAAACAGCTGAGGAGTTATGTCTGTCAGGGCACAACAAAGAAGTGTCGTTTAGAAAAGGGCACCTAACATTTTACGGTATAATCTATCAGTAGATCAGGGGATTAGTTTCTAGAGAAAATGTTGCGCTGGATTTGGATAAATAGCCGTGTTTTCATCCCTACAAAAATCCAAAACTTTTCAAGTACATTTTATCTGTTATAATGGACACACATGAAAACAGCTATCGCTAAACGTAGCCTTCCTCAACAAATCAATCGCAGTCTTGCACACAAAATTTTCTCCAACGGCAATCCCAAATTTCTACCAAAATAATCACGCATTTAAGCCCATGGGTCATTTTAGTTGAGTTCTAAAGCAATGAACCAATTGAAAGATCCTCTCCCTGACAGGCTCCGTACGCGCATCGTGTACAAATTTTCTTGTGCAAGCTGTAATGCTTGTTACGTTGGCGCAACAAGCCGACATTTCACCACGCGCGTGCACGAGCACTTGTCATCGGACAGATCTTCTCACGTTATAAGCATTTGCAGGCTTCAGAGTCGTGCCGTACCTCTTGTAACTTAGACTGCTTCAAGATCTTAGACTCTGCACCTACCAAGTACCAAGTTAAGCTTAAGGAGTCTATGTACATCAAGTGGGAAAAGCTTGACCTTAATCAACAGGTCAAACACATCAATTTGACGCTTTCCCTATAGCTGCACGCGCACGCGCATCTTTTTATTTCCGTTAACTTCGCAATTTATCTAGCGTATTGTTTTCCAACGCAATGTAACGTATGATTTGTAACGGGCACGTTTTAAATCACAGTAAACTTTCATAACCGTCACACTGACGATGATGGATGTACCGTCGAAACATGTTTGTGAAAATTAAAAAAGTCGTATTATTTTTGAAAATGAACCAATTGATTTTAATCTGATTGTAGGCACCTATAAAATTTGAAAAATAACGATATTTGTAAGACTGAAACAGTGATTTATTTGTAATGTGCTTAGAGCAGTTTTCAATTGGGTGTCGAAAGTAATAAGGCAAACACCTTGCGTTTTGGTTTTGGTTTTACTACGGTTTGAGATTGGCTGAGTAGTCTAACTGGTACGTAATTGTTTTGGTCTTGGTTTTACAACACTCAAATGAAACGAACGCTCTATTCACAAATGCAGTGTAATACCTTTCCAAGGTCTTGTAGGAGTTTTCACAAGTCCCTCCTCCAGTTCACTGCGGAGCTCACCAGCATGTTTCACAAGAAGACGCAGCAATCTCAAGGTGGCTGTAACATTACTGTCATCATCACTGTTTTTAGAACCATGTTTGTTTTCATTGTCATTCTTTAGAGCACCAGATGATCTATCACAATCCTACAGATATACAAAACATTGCCATAATATTATTTCTAAGTTTAGTACAATGGATGGACAATGGATGGTTATCTCTAGAAAAAACTGTAATTTAGGTAGCTAAATTTCCAAATGAAAAGCTGGAACAATATTTTTCGAGCCCTGTATTGTAAGTGTAAGTCTCCCATGTGCAGATAAATAGCGTTGTTCTTATGCATTTTATGTATTTTCATGCCTGTTTCACATATCCTGGCAATGTGTAAATTTGATTCAAATTTTAAGAAAAACTGTCCAATTGTTTTGTGCGACTGGGCACAAACTGAAAACCGAATTTAAAAAAAAAACACAAAATGAACAACTTTTAACAAGTTTGAATTTTCTTTTATAACATAGCTAGGACCCTGCGCGCACTCTGATTGGTCAAAAACCCATGTTTTATCACAGTATAAAACATAGAAAAGCGTGCTTGATTGTTTTTCGCCTGTAAAATCTATATCATAAACCAAATGAAGAAGCCTAAGCCGTGTATTATACTGTGATAAAACACTCCGGACATTTGAGGACACTCGAGAAATGTAGGAAACACTCGCCTGCAGCTCATGTTTTCTACATTTCCCTCGTGTTCTCAAATGCCCGTCGTGTTTTATCACAGTGTAATACATGGCTTAGGCTTCTTTATTTGTTAAATAAACAATATCCATTTCCACTAGTATCACTTAATAATAAGTTCCTGCCATTTGTTGCGTAAATCATTCTTGGCATATTTCTCGGGGCTTGCAAAATGTTCTCTACATTCTCAAATTCATACTACTACAACGTAAATGCAAAGCCCTTTGAACATAATTCGTCACTTTTCATGGCTGTATCTTAACTGTGGTCAAAGGAACGAGTTTGGTTTTATTACCACATTTCCCATCCTGAGATACATGAAGTATGCTTTGGCAGCAAAATGGTAGTGTTTAAAGAGTCTGTCCCTGACACCTTTCCACACAGACAGCAGATTCTCAAGCAACTGAGGTTGGGCATCCTGTAGTCCAGGGCAGACTGTCACAAGCTGTTTCTTGGTGTTTTCTACTCCATCATCATACAGCTGCACAATGAAACAAGTTAATAAAGTTTATGAGGGGTTGACCATGTTACTTTTGAGGGGGTGTGGGTATGATTTGGTACAGGCACGAATTTTGTTAACCATTTCATGCACTAGGAAATTTTTTACCCGTACGTGGGTATCTATGTATTTTTTTCTCCGTATAACTTGCTTTGTTTTTGGTACAAGTTTGTCTGCAGGATATTTTTTTCAAAATCAACTACCCACCCTCAAATGTCACATGGTCCACTCATAAGTTAATCATGGCCTGGTTGCTTGGAAACCGACTAACACTTATCCAGGATTATTAAAAAGCTGTCCAAGGTTATAATTTCTCTTGTACAAAAGTGTTTTTATTGCAAACATCTTGTGGAGTTTGATATTAAACAACATCAAACTGAAGGACAGAAAACCTCACTTAAAAGTAGCCTGCGAGCAGGCTCAACTTTGAGTCCCACGCGCGAGCGTCTAAGAGCAAAGCGATCTGGCGGGAAGGAGTCTGGTGAAGAGGCTACACCGCGCGCGCTAATGCTCCAACGTGAACCTGCTCGCAGGCTAACTTAAAAGTTATAGCACTGTTATCAAAATTAACTCTACTCCTGGATTAGCTCTATCGTGTTTTGGCTCGGTAATCTTAATTCTAAAATGTACATGCAAGTAACCCCTTTTATTTTGTTTATTCATTTTAATTGACGTAATATCTTTTTTATTCCTTTTGTAACTGAAAAGCCCCTTTGGGGACTTGCAAATAAAGTATGTATGTATGTATGTAACTGCCATAAAAAGGAATTAATACCTGATCCTCTTCACCAATATCCTCATCCTGGTTGAAATATGCTGTCACATGAACCTGGCCCAGTACCAACTGAACTGACTCCACCTCAGCAGGACGAGCACTCTGGTAAAATATTAGATGAAAGATTGTGGAATGACACACGAATGTACTGTGATCTAAGAGAAACATGGTACCACAGAGAAACCTTTTCGCTTTCCAGTAGGTCATTTCTGAAGGCATCAATACCTACACATACCAAATCCTTATACAACAGGGCTGGAAATATCAGTCATATTTCAGACATGACCTCATCAAATATAACAAATGTCAGACTAAAATATCACGTGAAAATTTGTAGAGGCATGTGGTCCAATTAAATCACACATTTGTCTGCACAAAAATGACAGAAACAACTGCAATGCATGCCTAACTGCTTTTTGAATGTGCCGAGTGAAACAAGGATTTGCGAGGATGTCCTGCTGATTGAGAAAATTATTCCCATCCCTGCATATAATCAACACGCCGTTTCTTTGAATATTGACTTGACCTAGTTATTAGGACCATCCGCTCTGTTTAATGCATGGTTCCCCTTAAACTGGACAAGACGGGGCAGGTTCCTGTCATGTATCAATCTTACATTAGATGCATGACCTTACTTCATGATTGAAAGTCTTCCTTAAGTGGTTGATCACCACTTGTCCAAGACTGAGACTGTCCAAGGCTGACATGACAAGTCAGCCCCCACCGGCCACACTCCTTGCCAAAAACAAAAACCTGGGAAAAGGCTACCTCTAAAGACATGGCATATTATTGAATCAAAGAATGACAAAAAGACAGCAAACTCCTACCTGTGGAAGATTCTGTAACACGGTTTCCCTTTCTTGTGGTAAAAGATCAACATTTCCCATTGAGCTGGAAAACAATTAACAAACATTGCTGTATTCTTTTTGTGTCTAATTTGTCTCGACTCAGTGGTAAAGCGTTGGGGGATTTTACGCCGTTTGGGAGACCTAAGAATTCTACGTTTTCTGAGGACTGACCAATACTTTTCTCATTACTATCATTTCTATACACAATAAATCACTGTTCAACAACGATACGATTCAATACACACCTAGCCTGTTCAACCGTCTTTCTTCCCCATCGATAGCACCATCCAGCCAAATTGAACCAGACCTTGCCCAAATCTGGGGCTTGCATGGTAGCCAAGTGCAGAAGCTGGCCACAGACAGACTCGGCATCAGTCACACCACAGGCCACACTTGGAACAGAAGTAGAATTTAAATAGTTCTCTGGTGATTCATCCTGCGCTGGGATAAGGTTGCTATGGCCAAGACTCACGTAATTTGCCTCCAACTCACACAGTGAACTGATTTTCGCTGCTACAGCAAGACCATTTCCGTTTATTTTAGTGACTGCAGTCAACAGCTTTCGGTCGTTAAGTAGCCATTTGGCAAGAGTGAGCAGTGATCTCGAATTTACAGCACCAACGTTCGAGTCAATATCACCCAAGTTTGAATACTGACTAATGCTGTCAGAGAGATAATATACTGCTTCTGAACTGTGCCCTAACGCCAAAGCTAACTTTGAACATTCTCTCTGTATTTCCATCACATCAACTGATTTTGCTGTGGCTAAAGATGCATCATTCAAGCTTTCCATTAATGGTTCAAGAAATTGTTTCTTACTGCAGTTTGAATCTTGTGGAATCTTCACTGGATTTCCAAGCAAAGAAACTTGTTTCACTAAAAGCTTCTGTGCAAGACTAAAGTTGTGATGCTTTCTTGCAAGTTTAGCTGTTGCCAGCTGTAATGACACCAGTTCACTCTTCACAAGATCCTGATGTTTTCCCACTGAGGAGGCGACATAATGAAGGTTTGAACAAAACCGTAATGCCTTGATCAGGACAGCACAGTCATGGTGAGTGTGGTTTATAGTGAAAGTTCCATCTCCTTGGAGAAATGATGGAGATACATCCTCCTAATAAGAAAAAAATAATTCAGTAATGGGTTAGGAGCTATTGTACTTTGAGGCATCCAGGCCTCATTGTTATCTTTTCTCGAAGACAACATTTTCTTCTTCAGTTCCTTGCCCGGGGAGGGGGGCGGGGAAGGGGAGAATTGGGCCAGATAACATTTTACTCTTGACATAAATTTCAGGTGGTAAGCTCTGACGAAAAATACCAGCTACATTACTACAGTTATACCTGGTGAAGTTCTGTCTCCATGATATTCTTTACAGTAGTAGCAAATTGCAGCTGAGTCATGTGAGAAGCAGAAACTTCTAATGGCCAACCCAGTGTTCCCACTCTAAGCACTCCTTCAGAAAGGGATGTGGCATGATGGATGCATTCCTTGATGGCTTGACTGTAAAGAAAATAAAGTAAGGAAATGTCAAAATGCAAGACTTGGAATTGAAACTGTGCATGGTCCAGTTGGAGGAACGAGTATTGTATATGGTAAACCTTTCTTAAATCTAGAATTTTCAAATCAAAGCAACAAAAGCACTGCCAAGTATTTAAAAATACTCACAACATCATGGTCAATGAGGAATAAAATATGCTGCTTAGCAATTCTGCAGAATCAAGCATTTCTTAGAGCCTAGCACGTTTTGGGATTGATTGAAAAAGGATTTTAAAATGTTCAGAGTCAAACATGTGGTCACAATACTGCAACTGATGAACAAATGACTCGTGAGCTAAGGTATGTATGACTGGAATGGCTTCAGACAAGTCTTAAAACCCTGGATTTGTTGTTGTTCTCAAACTCATTCATGAAGTTTAACAAAGGAAATTGTGATCGTGACAGTGTTTGGATATCTGATCTCAGATAGCATAGGTTCTTTATGATTTCATTTTTCTGTTTTCTTTTTAGTTTTAGGTTTCACTGAGAAGATATATTAAACACTCAAGTCAGTGTTTGACCTCATTTCCAAAAACCTCTAAGTTTGCCAAAAATACTTTGGTATGAGTCCTATTTTCAATTTTCTTCTTGGTGTTTAGAAGTGTGGTCAAATGTCAAATCAAATGTTTTTTTACTGTGGTCAATGAACTTAGTTACACCTAGCTATTTCACAGGCATGTCACTTAGGCTGAAAAAAAAAAATGTATCAACTAAGCATAATAGGCTTAAAAATCCAAGCTGGTGGGAGGCAGACCAATTGGCCATTTATAAACATGACCATGGAGTAGAACTAGGGTCTAGTGAGAAAAACAAACTCCAGCTAAGAGGCCAGAGCAGGACTTGAACCCACGACCTCCAGATTTCTAGCCCGGTGCCCTAACCAGTCAGCCATGCTGCCTCCGTCAAACACGGTCTCTCATGTTTGATGTATTACTTTAACCACTCACATGATCTTCTGATCCTTTGTGTTGTTATCTTTTGTCTTAGCTTTCAAATTTCCTGATGTAAAGAACAGCGTCTGAGCCTGAATCAAGGATAGTTCAGCTGTCTGCTCAATATTGTAAGGGGCCCAGACTGGAGTAAATGTTGTGTCCGGATGATTCAGCTTCACGGACCAAGCAGACTTGGTCAGATTCTCAGTCAGTGAGTTCAGTGCTGCTCCAGGGATCAGTCGAAGGTGGTTCCGCACTGATATGAAGTCACATTCCTCAAATTTGCTCAAAGCTCTGAGAAATAAGGTTGCATCTCATAAATGAAACTAGCATTTAGATCTTATCAAATGGTTATTTTCAGTCAGTTGTAATTGTGTCCTTATTCTCTCTACTGGGATTTAGTAATTAAAAATACTACTGCTATTCAAATAGCCAGCCCATACATATACATTGCCCAGAGGTTGTTTACAAAATAGCAACATTTTCTTGCTTACCAAAATCTAATTATTAGATTATATTCACTCTCAATTTCTGTGAGGTGACAATATCGATTCAGCCCTCAGCCTCAGCAACTATTGCCTCACAGAAATCTTGAGCTCATAATCAAACAAAGGAGCACACAAAAAGTAAAGAAAATGTTACGAAGCAAGGCTTACTTGACGTAATTCATGTCAATGTTTGCCATTAGTGAATGCTGTACTTCTGAGTCTGAGCATTGTTTTCTCAGGTTATTCACATGCTTCTGCCAGTCTGCTACCTCATTCCAAGATGATAACTTCATGTAACAGTCTGCAACCTGTGAGAGAGAAATCAATGTCAAACATCTGATGATAAGAGTTTTCATGAATAGATATAAACCTGTTATCCTCTGTGCTTCTAACTGCGAATTTATCATTTTTCTTTGCTAAAACAAAAGCTTGATATTTAAAACCTTTATTATTAATAAACAAGAGTTTTTATTGGCTTAGCCATCATAGTATATGTGCAATTATGCCATGCTCTACAAATATGGTAAGCACACGAACATTTTTAGGGAGCGTTTTTGTCTATATTTTACTTTTAGTTTCCTATATTTCGGGGGCGTTTTTTAATAAAACAATTATTTCACACATGCTTGTTGGATATGAGACAATATTATAGCCAACTCAGTGTTACATGCCTAGTTGGCTGTCATCTCATATCCAACATGCACTCATGAAATAACTGTTAATTATACACTAGGCTAATAATCATATTTTCTTTTTGATGTTTATCACCGTATAATGATCCCTCGAAAAGTGATTTCTTTAGCAGTTACACAAATCACTACCACCCACACAAACATTTGTATTAATTAATCAACAGCTTTCCAACATCTTTTTGATGCAGTCAAAGAAAAGCAGGAAGAAGATTGGACTCAACAAAATGTCCTTGTGTGATATATCCACATCATGCCAAATTGCCCTAAAACTCTGAGAGGCCAATTGGCTCAGGAATGAATAGAAGAGGACATTTTCTTTCCTTAAAATTTAGAAATGCATAAACAGTTGCCGATTTTAAATCACTCTCACACACAAGTACCTAGTGCTGTTTAAACTGTACCTCATTGACAGGGAATGTTGTCACAGCAGTACACGGTGGAGGTGTATCACCTGTCTTTCTTTCCTCTTGGTGGCTTTTCTCTTTGGTCAACATCTCTTCCACAGTTGACTTGTTTTCTGTTGCTGAGGACTCATACCTTAAAAGAAATTGAATTTTCTTTAATTAAGGTAGTCTGACACCAGTTTCCAGTACATACGATTTGATGGATCAATACTACCACTGTTTTTAAGTGGATATCATTGGTGAACAATTTGTAGGCATTTAATGATGTTCTGGATTTCAATAGCAACAGGATAAACCATTTAACACCCTTAAATTTTAGCTTTAAGTTCTCCAAAAATCAAAAACAAGCTTGCTGAATCCTTTTTTTTTTTTTTACCAAGTTGCTACCAGCATGTTGAGACAAATTTTTGCAAAGTTAAACAATCTCTTGATGGTTTTGGAGCCACCATAAAATTAGAGGTTAAGACACTACGTTTATCATTTACATAACACACATGAAATTGCTACGTTACCAAATATGTGGGTGATTTATCAAGCTGAATAGACAGAATGAGCCATTCATTAACCAACCTCCTCTCATATGAAAATCTTGCCTTGCATGAAAATGGCACGAAAAAGGGCTCTTAAATTTGTGCACGAATTGGGGATGCCCTTGGTTTTCCCAACCTAACACTTCTCAAGCCTAAACTTACCAGCCCTTGGCTTTCATTATTGTTCCATTCATCCAAGAGAACTTTTGACCAGAGACCTGTTCACACCAGGCCACTAAACCAGTGATAGCATGAGCACTTCTCAGTTCACACAAGGCTTGAGCTGTCAGTAATACAGCACTGTCAAACTCTTCACCCTGAAATGAAATGACATTGTATTGACCATCTTTAGTGCAGATATTTTTGCAAAACACTAGTTCAAGAAATGCAGGCCTTTTTGTCGTAAATATGACATGATCTAATGCTTATTAATGAATTGGGGTTGGTGGCCCTGTGTTAGAAAAACAGCAACAACATCAAACAAATTCAAACACTCGTTTATTACAAGAACTGTTTAACACTTTTAGTCTTGAAAGGTAGATAATATCATCTACCAATAAATCAGTACCCAATGAATAGCACAGTTTGTGTTTTATCAGGAATTATTCACTGGATAGTGAATTAGTTAGCAGAAAGCATTATCCAGGATTGGAAAAGTGGGCATCCAAAATGTACTATAGGGTCTGCTCAAACAAACAATTTATAAAGCAACATGTGAAATATAAAACAACTTTCTTTCAAAAGTGAGGCATCATGTGCATTATGTAGATACATATCTGGCTAAAAGGCTACTTTGAACAACCAGACCCTGGTGGGTGGTGCTATCCCCTATTTGAGAAACCTGGCCCAGTAGACAAGTTTGTTAATGTCTATTGCCACCTACATGACTACAAGTATCTGAGGCATTTACTTGTGATCAAACAAACCTGAGTCACACTTTGCGATTGTCTGATTTTATTAATTGCTTGTATGAATATAGACTGAATTGGACTCCACTCAGTCCCATTACCATTATAATCATATCTGTAACAAAATTCTTGATCATGATTGGATCTCTGCGCGCCTATTTGTCACGCAATCGGCGCGCAATCGCATGGGTGTCAAATTACAGGTATCCAATTTGAACTTTTTGTAATTGGATACCAATATGATTCACACATGAATTATGTGTGCTTTAATGGCTTCCTTCACAATGTTTCCTATAATTTTCAAAACTTATGAAAAGCGCTACAGACGTTTTTGCTCAAAAGAACTTCCCAGATGACATTTTTAATTCCGAAATTTGTTATAGAGACGATTAATTAGTAACTGAACCTCATGTCGTAGAATTCAGGGAGTAATCATGCTTGTATTTTCAAATCGGGCTTGTGCTTTGCGCTCGTCTGATTTTGAAATTACTTGTGTGATTACTCCCTGAATTATACTCCGCTTGGTCCAGTTACTATTACTTACATATATAAGACAAAATAACACTATATACCTGAGTATTTCCTGCAGTCTTCATTTCCTGCAACATTTGAAATCCATGCCAGACAGTTGCTGCAGGACAGCCACACACCAAACCCACACTCATCACTGGTTTACGCACTCTAGTAAGCCACTCAATACATGTGCTTCGATTTGTCCGGAAAAATACCCGTACAGACTGAAATGTTTATACAGACTTAATTAATATCATGAGACCTCAAACCTTGCAACTGAACCCTTATTGAAATCGTACAGGGTATCTTCCATTCAATAGGATTTCATTGATACATTGATGTATTATGTTGAAGAAATAATATTAAATGATATTTCAGCAACCTTCAAAAATCTCTATCACAGATGTAAGATAAAATCCACCCATACAAAATTCAATTTTGTGAAGAAGATCCTTGTGATGATAATTTCATAAACAATAACAATGCACCAAACAATTATTTATGTAACTGTAAGAAAAATTGTAAATTTAAAGGATTCAGTCATGGTATTTTGAGTTATTTTGTCCATGACTATACAAAATTACCCTTCATTTGAAGTAAACCTTGAAGTACATGTAGTAATATACTAACATAGAAAAACATCAAAGATGTATTCCTAAACCCTAAAGGAACAAGGATGGTTAAGGGTGGAAAAGATTAACATGGATTACAAACGACAACCTTGAAAAATTAAGGCTACAAACCGTGATGTTGCTCCTTTAAAAACATCTAAAATAGTGAAGGGATAGCCCTTCAACTGTACCTTGGGTGGCGAGGGTAGACCCACTACACATCCTTCATAGCCATTGTACATAAGCTTTTCAAGGTTCTCTATGAACTGTAGCAGCAATACAGACTGGAGGTGGTTGACATAAGGTTTGGATTCAGCAGCTACTAAATTAACAAAGACAAAATAATGTAGTTTTCCCCCAAGATAATGCTATGGTTTACAAGCTACATGTAAGGTTGTCTGCAGTGCATTTGGTATAACAGAGCTGTTTTATAGTTTTGATCCACCGGTAGCCTTGATTTTGACACATGCATCAATAACAAACTTAAGGGCTCAAAAAAACTTGAAGTCTAGCTTGCCCTTGGGACAAGTAGCTCTCAAATTTTGCTTGCCCTGGGCAAGTCCTAGTTTGCTCTTTTAATGATTTATTCCACAGACGACTTACCTTATCCCTTGTCCACTGGGCAAGTGAGGATAAAAAGTTACTTGCCAAGAAGAAAAACCTACTTGTCCAGGACAATGTGATTGCACTTTTGAGTGAATTGTATCAACTATAGGCACGTTCACTAGTAAATCAAGGGTCCATCAAACATGCTCAGCCATAGAAGGTGTTTGGGGGTTACAGCCCGAACTGACAGTGCTGCGTAAGGAAGCAAGTCCTCTAAAGATATGAGACTAATTGCAGAAAAAATATGAAAGAAAAATTTATACATAAGATGAAAAATGAATTTTAAATTTATTATACCTGTTTCATTTCCCTCCTCCTCCTTGGCTCCTGGCTCTTCATGCTTAGGTTTGCTTTTTTCTTCCTCACCATTTGCATCCATCACAAACTTCTGCAAAGCACCTGAAAAGAAAACCAACTTTGAAACTGAGATTGTTTCTGGTTTGTCTCTTTCACTTTACTCAGGAATACCAAGTATGACAAGTTACATATCAACCTCATTCCTAAGGATCACATATAACAAGACCTACAACAAGACCTACATTTTAAGACTTGAATTCACTGTCATAAAACAGAGTCAAGAAATGTTTGTCTCAGTGAGAGAGAGGGGGGGGTGGCAGGTTAAGGAACACCTGGAAAAGGAGGATGTAGGTTAACAAAATCAGGTTGCCCTGAACTGAAGAGAATGACATACATGATGGCCAGAACCGAGCATTAACGCTAAAAAAGGAATTCAGGAGAATATTGCTAAACAAACCAATAGCAGACCCCCAAAACAATGATCAATTGCCTTTCAATTATTAAATAGCAATGT
This sequence comes from Orbicella faveolata, assembly GCF_042242905.1. Lineage (NCBI taxonomy): Eukaryota > Metazoa > Cnidaria > Anthozoa > Scleractinia > Merulinidae > Orbicella > Orbicella faveolata. The sequence continues at coordinate 24,065,707 of NW_028301547.1, read as the reverse complement.
ATATTGTATGAAGACAGCAATTTTTACCTTCTATTGCCTGAAAAGTTTCCTGAGCTCTACCAAGTGGAGTACGCAGACGCGATAAAATGCAGAACTGAGCAGCTTCCCACGTGGCCCAAAACCAAAGCAGTGATTCACACCTGTTAAACTGGAGGACAAACCATCATCAGAACTAATGTCTACCAATAGAAAAGGTTGAAAACAGAACATGCAAGAAAATTGTAAAACAAATGTACCAGTAAATTGTTTCATTCCCCGTGTGAATCTTTCTTTGTGTAAGACATACCTGAACCATCTCTGTTTCTGCATACTTCTGAACTCTGTTGCAGCTGTGGAATAGCCTCAACAACCAGTCGACATTTGGCTCTTTGCTGTAAGAAGACACCGATTCAATCGCAAACATCTTGGTATCATACTCAGATTAAATCAAGCATAAATTCATATTTATGACAACAAATGAGATTCAATACCGTGATAGCACCAAGGCTAAAAAGTGCTCAGAGTTTGTCAAAGTTATTAGTTAGTAAAGAAACTAAAGTGCTGCTTCAGGGAACAAGTAACTCTAAGTTGGGAACCAACTAGAAGCCTAATAAAGGTAGATTAAATGCCATAGAGAGTTTGTGAAACTGATGTTTCAGGCATTAGCCCTTTGCCAGATCTTTGTGACTTTGGGGCTTATCCTTGAAACCTCAGCTTCATGAATTGCTAAGGGGATTAGTTCACCTTTGAAAGCTCAAATTTGAAAAAAATTAATAGTTCAATGTCTGAGTCTGGTAGCTTGGATAAAAACAGGGAGAATCAAGTAACAGTGGTATTATCAAAGGAAAAGGGATGCACATCTAGTGATACTCACCTAGGTAATACACCTGACAGAATAAATCCCATCACGATTTGAAAATCATGAGAATGGAAAGAGCCAGATGGTGGCTTGACTGTGTGACCTTTACGAGCCAACCACACATCACTGCAACTGGTGACCAAGGGTTTGCCAACATCTACACTGCCTCTGGCTTGACCAGTTCTTGATTCAAACAGGCTCTGGCTTATGGAACTGTGATTCACAAGCACCAAAACATTAACAAATCTTAAGGCGGTGAAATGCGAGATACAAAAACCCTCAACTTGTTGAGCAAAATTGTTTCATTGCAAGTTTTGGGTCGATGTTTTGCATTTTTCACCTCACATGATCAACTTGTCGTGCAACAAAAACATTTGTTGCGGGTTGAAGAAAGTTGTTGTGAAAAGTAAAGCCTCAGTCTAATTTGAGCAACAAATTTGCTCATGCTGTGTGACAAGTTGAGGGTTTTTGTATCTCATATTTTGGCGCCTTTAATTATAGGTGCGGCAAAAATGATGCTATAAAGTAATAATGCTATCGCAACTACCACAGGCTGCCTTTACCACTAAGAATGTTACTAACCTTGTTAAAATATCTGTTGGTAAAGCATTGATGAGCTGTTGGTAGTTCTTGCAGACTTCTCTATTCACATCCATCAGACGGACAGCACAATCCTCAAGGAATCTGACATTACACAGGGAACAATCTCTTACTAAGTGGCACCTTAACCATTTTCTCTTGCTTGACAATGCACATGTTAATTAACAAGACTGCAAACTGTGTTCAAAAACAAACAGTGGAAGGACTTACTTTCTCAGGCACTTGGTTGATAGGACTTTCAAATCAACTAAAATATTCAGACAAAGAGAAACTTCCAATGATATGGTGGGATTATGGTCAAATGCTGTTGAGAGAGATTGACAAAGATCAAAAAACCTTCTTGAGATCAGAATGACACCAACTTTCTAATACTTTATAATCACAAAATATTAATTGCTTGTTGAAGCTTTGTCTGACTAAGTGTAAAACAACTCATATTCTGATAATTGAATGGCTTAGTGCAAGACTGACGTAAGTGACTTTTTCGGGTGAAAAATGATATTTTTGTTCAAAAGCGCCCAAATTTTTGCATGTGGTCTCCAACGTAATAGGAAAACATTGCCCTGTGTTTGTATTCCTTGTTTTTTTTTGCCTGATGTACAAAACAAAGTGGAAAGTTTACTCATTCAAAGAGGGGATCTGGAAATGAATTTCTTCAACTACGTTGTGACGTAAGCTTGCGTTTGCATTATTTTGGCGCGCAAGACAACGTCAAGCTTTCGATCAGACAAGTTGAAACCTCACCTGTTGCATGAAGTCCGCTTATTTGACTCATATTTGCGCCCGCCTGGCGGTGAAAGGACTTCATTAAGTCCGGAAACCCGTAAGTCACTAGCATATCTCAAAGAAGCGAGATGTGTTGCTGTTCCAAGATCGCTAAGCGGTCGAAGGCACACTGAAGCCAGGCGAGGAGTTTGAAAGCACTTCTCATGCCAAAAAATGAGTCGATGGCGAGAAGTGGCCCATTTGCCAAATGTTGCTGTGCAGAACGTTTGGAAATAAAGAAGTGCTTTTAGACTCTAAAAAAATCTGTTTAGTCGGCCCGTAGGCCTTGCCGTGTTGAAGTTGCTCAGGGATATCCCATAATAATCTTTAATGCATCTCGATAGGTCTTGTCAGTCCATCTCAGTCGGCAATGGAAAACGTGACAAACTTACATTTTGCTCAGCCAACGGAATATTAATTGAAAAAGAATCGACGGAAAAGATTTTTTTCACTGAGAAAAGTAATGTATTACTTCATTTAGACAAAAATAGCCCTAAGCCCCGATTCTTTCCAGGAATAAATGGCCAATGTTTTCATGTAAGAGAAATGATTGATCCAAAGTCGCGATTGTTGACCATTGTTGTGTTACAGTGTGACAGTTGACCTTTTGGGAACTGGGGCAAACAAACGCCAATCATATTATGGACTAGCGGCTTTCGATCGCTTGCCTTTATTATCATGGAATCCCAATGGAATGATTCGTTTGTGAGGTTAGAAGATGGCGAGAGAAAGAGACAACAGTGTAAGTCTTTTGTCTTTAAATATGCCATTCCTTTTGCTATATATTTTCCGTTTGTTTTCGGTTTTCCCGCTTAGATTCAGTTCAGTGTTTTCACAAATATACAGGGTATTTAATTATCGCAGAGACAGAGCAATTTCAGATTGACTCAGCCGTTCAAGTACTGTAATTCGGAAAAATCGTCTCTCTTCGAATGTCAAGCGTTAATTCCTTGTGGCAACATTTCACGAAATATGTTTTATAAGGTATTTGTTGTTCGTCACGCAGTCAAAGTAATGGCAAGCTGCGCTGTTATAGCTCATTGAATTTCAAAACGTTTTACATCGCAGTAGCACCTATGAAATGCCGCATTTCGCCAGTGATTTTCACTTTTTTTTTTTTTTGAAAGAATGCAAACCAAACTCTTTTTAGTTCTTAAGGAGTTTCATGTTTTCACTAATTGCAAAACGTTTCACGAAATATGTTTTATAAGGTATTTGTTGTTCGTCACGCAGTCAAAGTAATGGCAAGCATCGCTGTTATAGCACATTGCATTTCAAAACGTTTTACATCATCGCAGTAGCACCTATGAAATGTCACATTTCGCTAGTGATTTTCACTTTTTTTTTTCGAAAGAATGCAAACTGAACTCTTTTTTGTTCTAAACGAGTTTCATGTTTTCACTGATGGCAAAACGTTTCACTCTCAGAAGATAGGTAACCACCGCTAATAGACACTGGTCGTTGACTTTATTTAGATTCCCGATCATGCATGCTGTGTTTATGAAATGAAGCGTTTTCTTGTTTTATTATTTTCCCTAGGCTAGCACCAAAATAGAACTAACCCTACCATAAAGTGTTTAGAGACTCTAACCCTAAGCCCTAGTCCTAGCCCTAGCCCTAGCCCTAGCCCTAGCCTTAACCCTAAACCCTAGCCCTAGCCCTAGCCCTAGCCTTAACCCTAAACCCTAGCCCTAGCCCTAGCCCTAGCCCTAGCCCTAGCCCTAGCCCTAGCCCTAACCCTAGCCCTAGCCCTAGCCTTAACCCTAAACCCTAGCACTAAAACGGTAACCCTAACACTAAATGCTAAACCTAGGCCAAGGGTTAGGGTTTGCTTTTAGGTCTAACGCTAGCCGTGGGGTTATGTTACCTTTACTGTAACTGTCAAGCTATAGGCTCATCTTTCTCTAAGGCCCATGTTCATCCATTTGGTTTTGCGGCCGTGTATTATTGTTTTGAAGTCACCGTTGTCCTAATGTTTCTTTCTTTTTTTCCAAAGACAAAGCGCAAACCAGCTAAAAAAATATACGGGACTATGCTCCTCTACTCAATTGAAGACGACACGCAAAACTTCGGGCGCTTTTGAACAAAAAAATCATTTTTCACCCGAAAAAGTCACTTACGTCAGTCGTGCACCAAGCCATTCAATTGCTAAGAGTCCGTTCATCTTTACTAAATGCTCTAAAAAGTGAGAGGCATGGTGGCATATTGAGTTTGGGTTGGATCCCTGTGTGGGGTAGTTGTGTTGCATTCTTGCATTCTTGCAATCTTACTCTCAGTCTCCTGCCACCACCCAGGTTTAAAAATGTGTATATTTGCTGAATTAAATGCTGGGGAAAAACCTTGCCATGGAATATTTGGCTTCCCATCCAGTCGGTTGATAGAAATACTCCACTGCACTCAAATGCAGGCTTTACCTACATATTAAAATGCACTTAAATAAAATCTTGATCCCAATTTGCTTACAACATGTTTTGCAAACAGCTCATGACATGCACTGTTTCTCTACATATTTAAAGCATTGAGTCAGTGCAAAAAGAAGCTCATCCTTTCAACTACTATTCAAGTAGAACAATTTTAACTGGGAAATGAATTGTTTAAATGATTGATAACTGCACTTACAGGATGGCAAAATGCTTTCTGCTAAGGAATCCAAGCTCACATGTTTACTGATGGCTACAAGAACACCAATGTTGATAGCTTTGTCCAAGACTTCCACCAGCCACACTAGACACAGCTTTCTACATGACAGAGAAAAAACCAACTTACAACAAAGTCTTTTATTGACAGCAATCAGGGCTCGAAAAAAACTTAAATTCCAGCTTTCCCTCAGGACCAGTATCTCTCAAATATTGCTTGCCCTGGGCAAGTGTTAGTTTGCTCTTTTAATGATTTAGTTGGCAGACGACTTGCATGATCCTTTGCCCATTGAGCAAGTGAAAACAAAAAGGTACTTGCCCGAGGAGAATCTACTTGTCCTGGACGATCAGACAGTACTTTTTTCAACCCTAAGCAATCCTTAGATATACAGAGGACCGCATTATTCTCAAAGAAATTAAGTACTACCATACTAAAGACATTTGAGTGCCTATGTTTGGCATGCAAACTTCATGGTTTGCTGTTTCATTTTTTAACTTTGCACAAGCACAAGCACCCCAGAAGTGGAGAAAAGGGGACTCCCACATAAAAGTGTTAAGGATGTTTGGAAATTTAATCTCCTGGTTTACATGTACGATGTTTTTCAGTTCAAAAAGGCCATATTTTGTTATTAACATTTGCTTGCTGTTGTTTACAGAGGTTATGATTTTTTAATGAGTGTCACCCCCGAATAAGAGCCACAACTGTAACCGTAAAAATCTGAAGAGCATGCAGCCTTTAATTGAATAAACGAGGTGCTTCTTACGAAAATTGGAAAAATTATTATACCAGAAATAGTATAGTATTATAAACATCAAACCTAGAGTCTTGTGATGTGCTGGAATTTCCCAATACTTTGGAAAGTAAACTGAACATTGAAACCACATCACCATCCTGCGATGTGCGCAAGCCTTCTGATGGAGAATTAGGAAGGAAATGGTTATACCTGAAAAGAAAAATTCACGCTGTTTACCACGTTGTATCCCGGCACAACAAAAATCATTATGCACCAAAAAAATTGTCAATTGAAGACTTTTATAAATTGTAACAAAAAGCCCCTGCAGTATTTGTTCAAAGTAAGACATCTTTTATGGCATAATCTAATCCATACTAACTGGAGCTTAACTGGTTCAGATTTCTATTCCCAGAATCTTAAGACAGCTTACCTCTGACAGTAAGTGTAGAGGGCATGAAGAATGGTGTATTGTACAGAAGGATGGCACACAGCAAGCCTCCAGTCACAGGCATCTAGATGCTGAGTCAGCAGCTGATAAGGGCTGGGGGACAACTTCCACAACTGAAAAAGAAGACATGTTTCATCAACAGAGACTTACGTACACCTGTTAACATAGGAATACAAGGTGTGCAAGAGCTATTTTGCAAATTAAATACCTCTAGAAGGAGAAATATTTTATGCAATTTAAACTAAGCACAATAAACATGCACCCACACCTTGCATACATTACTGGCCTGGGTACCAGAATGTGTGCTAGTAAGAGATTTTCTGGTACAGTGTGAGCAAAGAACAACACCTACTGCCTCAATGTTACACCTTATTTTCAAAGTGGCACTGACAGAACTGTTTGGAGTTATCATGTAAAGAGCTGTATGGTTATCAGGTTAAGGTAAAGTCTGCATGCGAGCCAAGTGGCCCATCAGGCCGGAGCTTATCCCGGTTTCTGTAGCATGAAGCAACTAGGAGTATTTGTACTCCCCCCTGGATGGGATGCTAGTCCATCGCAGGGTTACCCCCAGCATTAAGTTTGCCGGTACCCATTTATACACCTGGGTGGAGAGAGGCACTGTGAGAGTAAAGTGTCTTGCCCCAGAACACAACACAATGTCCCCAGCCAGGGCTAGAGCCCGGAACGCTCGATCTGGAGACGAGCGCACTAACCATGAGGCCACCGCGGCCTCAGGTTAAGGGGAATTAATATTTCAAGTTTAGAACTAACAGGGTAACCTGCAAAAACAGACGGATTTTTGGCTTGTTTTGCAGCAGGAAATGCATCTGTGTTCACAGGCTACAAACAGGGGTAACACTCTCACCCTTAAAATAGCAGACTTGGATGTTGCAATCTCAGACAGAGCACACAAGTCAAAGATGACTATGCTCTCTAACTCATGAGCACTTCGCCATTGCACCAGGTTACTGACAGAGCTGTTCTTTTCAACAGTCACAGTTACACCTTGGATGTCTCCGTCTAGATCATCTGTAGTTTCTTCCTTGTTATTGTTGCTTAGTTGAAGTTCTGACTTGCTGTCGTTTGCTTCAAAGGCTTGCAATGTTTTTCGCAAAAGGCTGAAGCTGTCAATCAGTTCTGTTACCGTAAGCCTGCAAAATGGATGAGATGGATTTTGAAACCTAGGATATTGGCATTCCTAGAAGTCAGAGAAGAGTACTAGAAAACAGAGAACAATAGAGTCTCAACTTAGTACATGTTGAGGATTTGAAACAAGTAGTTACACTGTAATACATCTACATTTAGAATATTCTCCGAGTCTCATATTTCAAAGTGAATTATATCATTCTATGGCAATCAGGAAGAAACTACAGCATATTTTACTTGTAGGCAGTCTCTAGAAGTGGAACATCATGGATGCCCAAGAAACCTTGATAGATCTTCATCACTGATGATAGCACCTGCAAGGATGAACGAATAGGTATATTGTAATTATATACAAACCACATTATGTGTACAAGGTGAGCACTCCATTAAAACTGTGGATTATAAATCTTGAGTACCGGTACCAAGAGTGACTAGTTTAGTTTCACTTTAAAGTGGCAATAATCCAGCTGCAAATAACATCTCGATGCACCACATAATTCTCAAAAAATTATGAAATGTATGACAAAAAAGTATGGAGATTGGTAACTACAACAGGATAGTGGGACTGTACCCGGTAATCACAGTTCAACAACTTACTTGGTTCTGAAAATCAGGTTTGTTTTCTCTTATCCATGCTCATACATATTGACATACAAAGATCAGGCAATATCATTACTGGTCAAGTACAGCTTCTACAAGGTTTGTTTGTTAACTGGTTTGTTTTGTACTCCAAAATGTTGACTTTATAATTCCGAAATTTAGCAATAATTCATCAACTTTGGACCTACATATCAAAAACTTGAGACAGTGTTTCATTACATTTCCAGACTCTTTTCATTTGGCAAGCAACACTCAGCTGCAATTGATTATTTCATTATTCTGCAATGAAGCCCCTATCTTGAGTGCTTGATGCACTGTAATTACAGGTACTTACAGATAACTTGCCATTTTGCTGCAAGTTAACATATCATACTACATAATATTACTGGTAACTTTAAAAATCAAAATTATCTATTTAGTGCAAGTTTGGGGGAAGTTATGAGCTTTCTAAATCTCAAATAAATGTAGTATAGAATGGGACAGTTCTTACTGCTTGGTCTGACGATAGGCGCAACTTAATTACGGGAGAGCCAGGTCCTAGGAGTTGTTCGATGAAGGTCGCTGGTATAGCAGTATTCACATGAGCTATGACCTGCAAGTGAGAATGGACACAGTCGTCAAAGAGCTAAACTACACAGAGAGAAAATAATGGTTGGGTTAGTGGTACCAATTCCCGGGCCCCTGGGTAAAAAAACTTCACTTGCGAACCACAACATCTGTGAGGGGAGTCACTAGTAAGTGTTATGGCTATGTGAAAATTGTAAGTGCCATAGCTCAAAATAATAAAGGTCTGTTGGTTATGTGCTATGGATCCTGTTATGCTGTATTTAACAAATAAAGAAGCCCAAGCTGTATATTACACTGTGATAAAACACCACCACATTTGAGAACACAAGGGAAATGTAAGGAGTCAATGAAAGACATCACTACTGCATGAACTGTTTCTTCAAAGGATGAATTAACAGTTCAGAGAACAAAAATTACCTTTTGTATGAGCTGAAGAGCTGACATTATGTGAGGATAGGTGACACATGAACTGCTCTGAAGTTGTTGAATCACGAATGAAGCTGTTATTTCACAGCAACAAGAGAAGTAAGGCTGCAGCCATGAACACATGGACTCTAAACACTCATTTGCTGAAATATATTACCAAAGAGCAATATTAGGTACAAGTCTTGCTAGATGTCATTTGTGAAATAGTGAGATTCCAGCAACATCTCTTTCAACTCTTGTACTTTATAAAGAAAATTGTTTGGTTTAACTGCTGGGAAGAGATACAGTACATTGTACATGTCTCTGAGGGTCATTTGCAATTGATGCAAAAACTAAAGATGATCAACAGTCTGACTTAGAGTCTCACTGCTCATAATCATGACTGTTCTGCAATTATGTTTAAAATGAACCCCTTTTTCAGGCATCCTCAGCTCCTTGCTTGAAAAAAAAATTAAGTTTTTTGAACCAAATGAATGACTAAATTCACAATCTATCGATCAGACTGCAAATAAACCACCTTGAAACAAGGTGTGACCATCCAAACCTTGTGCAAAATAATATTAACTGTTGTACATGTAAATAAACAAAATATGACAATAACATTGTCTAGAGAAGCCACAACTGCAGGATAAACAAAGCGTACCTGACACAAACAGTTTTTCATAGTAATAGGAGTACCCAGACATGTTGATGCACTGAATAATTCTTTGAATCAGCTGGAACAAAAAACATACTTGGGAATCACATCTTTCTATCAACAAAATTATGATTTCTGTCAATTATACCTGTCACTATAGGAATGCATCTCAATACTAAACCCAGCAATTTCATTAGAAGCCGGGTACTGCCGGAGCTCTGGCAGCTGTGAGTCATCAAGTCACTGGCTACTTGGCTGTGTTTGTTGACAAAATCATCAAAAATGTAACTCTTATAATATTTACAGCCTACCCATTTCTCAGTTCAAATAAACTGAAAATAAAAGTATTTCTTACATTCGCCTCGACTGTTCGTGTATATAAAAGTGTACACATTGATCAAATACGATTGAAATGCAAAACATTCAGCCATTTTCACTGGTCGGTTGAGCAAAGCGTGCTCCCGCACAGTCTGGACAGACAACGTACTGGAACAGGTATTTGCATAAATTTATTTGATTTCGGAATTGTTCTTTCATAAACCCATTGTGTTCTTCTTTGCTTACGGACAAATATTAATTGAAGAAGCTAGTCATAAAAGAGGATAAGTGACGATTTTGGTTGCTTTTCTTTTTTCTTGCTCCAAATTAGCTGAATTTTTGCATGTGGTCTTCAATGTAATAGAAAAACGTGGTTCTGTATTTTTGACGCTGGTTTTTGCTTTGTTTTCGAGTTAAAACGTAGGCAAAAAACTTGGCTTTTCCTAGCCATGTCTTTAGGAGTTTATTTGTTGAACAGCAAACAGGCAGACTGTTTATAGTATATGAAGTCAAAACCAAATCCCACAGCATATATAGAGCGGAAATCTGGGAACGGATTGTTTACACCGGTTATTGGGACATGAACACAACACATGAATCGATCGACCATCAAACGAAATGCCATCAAACAAAAAAGAGATGTGCCGCATTAGAGCTCTGTCAACTAATATCTTAAGCATTGTTTTAAAGTACCTTGCATGCCTGCCTGGTGGTTGAGAGGCATCATAAAGCCTTGATAAACCCGTAAGTCATCAGCACGTTTTAAAGAATCAAAACGTGTTCTAAAACTTCGAAGGCAGCTGATATACCGTAATCGTGTCATCGGCGTTCAAAGTCAGATCGAGCCAGGTAGCAAAGTCCAAGAGCAGTTCTTACCCAAGAAAAATACCCTCTGGTGAGTTGTGGCCCATTTGCCAAGCGTTGCTAGCGTCAAAGTTTGGAAAGTGAGAACTGGTTTTAGCCTTATAAAATTTGTCTTGTATCGACCGCCATGTTTTCCCACGCACGAGGTGTAAAGACCCTTCCCGGCATGCATTGCGATTACGTTCTGCGGACGTTTCTCGAACTGGTAACTAGATTTAAACATAATAATGGCCAGCAAGCGGCGATCGATTGTAACAGATCTGTGATCCAGTTTGCGTTGATTTATTTCAAATCGGCATGATTTGTAGTGTTTTGAGCTTCTGGGATCAGGGGACATGCAGATGTATGGAGACCCGTACGTTGCGCAGAAGGGTTAATCTGTTAATCTGTCAGCCCTATTTATAGAGCGTTTTCACGTGGAGTCGTCAAATTCTTAAATCCAAAACTAAACAGCCACCAAAGTTGTTATCCTCATCAGGCATAAGAGGTACCAGCGCATTTTGAACTTGGAAGTTATGGCGGTGCGTGACATAAAGCTACGATTGCGTTTGTCGAAAACTATGTTTTATCTCGTGATTTTTTAGCCATTTAAGACATTGCCGTATTTGGAAAAGTGCTTATTGAAATGTTTATTTGTTTCATTTTATTTTTATTTACACCTTTTTTGACCTGAAATCAACATTTTTGAGCTTATACGTTGCGTGAAATTACCATTTTCAGGAGCCCATCATGGGCTCCTACAATTTTGCTGTTCTCTAAGTGAAACCAACATCCTTGCCGTCACACGTTAACGTCAAATCAACATTTTAACCTATTTAGACTTGAAATCAACATCATTGAGCTTATGCGCTGCGTGAAATTAACATTTTGCTGTTTTCTAACTGAAATTAACATCGTTGCCGTCACGCGTTTACGTGAAATCAACATTTTAACCTATTTAGACTTGAAATCAACATCATTGAGCTTATGCGCTGTGTGAAATTGACATTTTGCTGGTTTCTAAGTGAAACCAACATCCTTGCCGTCATGCGTTAACGTCAATTAAATCAACATTTTAACCTATTTAGACCTGAAATCAACATCATTGAGCTTATGCGCTGCGTAAAATTGACATTTTGCTGGTTTCTAAGTGAAACCAACATCCTTGCCATCACGCGTTAACGTGAAATCAACATTTAAACCTTTTTTGACCTAAAATCAACATTTTTGAGCTTATACATTGCGTGGAATTGACATTTTGCTGGTTTCTAAGAGAAATCAACCTCCTTGCCGTCACGTGTTAACGTGAAATCAACATTTTAACCTATTTAAATCTGAAATCAACATCATTAAGCTTATGCGTTGCATGAAATTGACATTTTGCTGGTTTCTAAGTGAAATCAACCTCCTTGCCGTCACGTGTTAACATGAAATCAACATTTAAACCTTTTTTGACCTAAAATTAACATTTTTGAACTTATACGTTGCATGAAATTGACATTTTGCTGCTTTCTAAGTGAGATCAAAGTCCCTGTGGTCGCGGCGGGCCGATCCTTTGTTATGATAAACCGAGGCGAGACTTCGACTTATAACAAAGGCTTGGCTTGGTTATTATAACAAAGGATCGGCTCTGTTTATCATAACAAAGGCCCGGCTTCGTTTATTTGCAGCCTTGGCGGGAAAAGGGCGTTAGGTATTTTAATCAAAAGTGAACTTTGTCGAAAATGCTCCAAATTTCGCATAGAGTTTTGTTTAGGTATGTTTAGCAATGTCCTGTAGTTTTTCCGCTAAACTTTGCTTCATTTTCAGGATATTGCGTATGCAAAAAACCACTCGGTTTTCCTAGCAGCGTCGTTATAAAGCGAAGCAAAAACCAGTGGCAAAAATACAGGAACACGTTTTTCTATTACATTGAAGACCACATGCAAAAATTCAGCTAATTTGGAGCAAGAAAAAAGAAAAGCAACCAAAATCGTCACTTATCCCCTTTTATGACTAGCTTCTTCAATTGCAGAAAACAAAACGCTTCATTCCAATGATGAAATTTTGCCAATCAACCAACCGATTCTAACACTGTATGGTCTGAAGTCACAGATAAGACCTTGTCATTTTCACAATTTTTGGAAAGTTGTGAGCCATGCAAAGGGCCATCAATCAAACAAATGAAAGACTTTATTTGTTCATCATTTGGAAATTCATTCAACAAGCCTGTTCACAGTTTTCACACTTGCAGTTGTGAAGGAAGCCAATGTACTTCAGTAACCCAAACAGAGATAAATCATTTACAAGCAGCAAGCAAAAAAGATCGGTCCCAGCATATATTCATCATCGACTTAACTAACTTTGATGCCCAGAAAGCTGGAAATCGTATTTCCCAGGGTTTAAATTTCAAAATTTTCTGGAGGAGCAAGCCCCCAGAACGCCCTAGCAAAGGTGGCCTTACGCCCACCTATATATCCTTAGCTGCCTACTTTTATATTGGTAGATGTCTACTTCAAATCTTATTGAAAGCACTGACTAAAACTTCAGTTAACATTTTTCTTTAAAAAAAGAAATTCACAGCAAATGAAGGTGACATTGATAAAATTGGTCATAGCGAGAAGAGCTACGATGGTTTCCTGGCCTTAGACTTTAAAGATACTTGGTATAATTATACCCGAATGCCACAGTATCAACACACTTTCTGACCAATACATTAAAACTGTAACTCAGCTCAGTCTCTATATCAAAGAACAAGAATGAATCATTTCTTTTTTTTTCCAGAACACTAATCTCACCTCTGTCAAATAAGGAGGTGTGATGGAAGGGCTCCTGTTTGGTGAAAAGCTTGGTCCTATGCCATTAACAACTGTTGTGAATACTCTACAGGCAAAAGAACCAAATCATTAGACTTGCACACTAAATATAGAGAAATCGAAATATCCATAGTTGACTTGAAATACTTATGTATCAAAATGTGACAAAAGTTAAAAAAGACAGATCTACCCTAAGAACATACTGTGACCAGGACTCAAACCATCTCATGTGACTCAGAGAATATTGCTCCAAGATATATTTTACTGTACCTCACTAGTGCCGTCAACCTTGGCAGGGACACATAGGGTGATGGAATTTCCTCTGAAGTCACAACTTGGTTTGATAACATGTCTAATTCCTGGTAGTAAAACAATGACAATGGGTAACCAGTACAAAACATTAGAACAGACATTTTAAAGCAGTGGGTAACATTATCTACCCTTTGACCAGCCAAGGCCTAAAGATAGCACTCAAGATCACAATCACGTGAAAACAATTTATGGGGGGAGGGGGCTGTCGTGTGAAAAGTTGGGGATGCTCATTGTGTCGCTTAGGGGCATTCATCACATACTTTGGTCTCACTTACAAGTAAAGTGTTCAGGACAAAATGCTACTATTTTTAGCTGTTGTGCCATTTTAATGTGGTACCTTTTAGAAGTCCAAAAAAAGTTCGAGCCACACCCAGATTGGTCCCCTTTAGGGGTTTAATTCAAATTTTCCAGCAAACATCACTGACCTTCTCACATGAAAGGTCCCCCCCCCCCCCCCCCCATGCAAATCTTTAACTCTAAGCAAATAGGATTTCTTCAACACGGTATATACAAAATGACATGATGACCCAAACCAACAGTCAGAAAAATTAGATCAGCAACCAGTGGACCAGTCAAACTATGTTTCCATACACCAGCTGACTTTTCTTTGCTCACCTCGGCATAAGCTTCCATATCTTCAAGAAACTGGCTCAGTAGTGTCAGAGAAAAGGCAATGTCTGAAGCCCAGTAGTCATGCAACTTAACCAGACATTCTGTAACATCATAAGAAATGCTTAAGCCACTAATGAACTGACTAGACCAAAACTTTTCTAAAATCATAAGAAAGAAATGAAAGTATATGAAAATAAAATACATGTTTCCTCAATAAGGATCACCAGCAATTTCAGTTTGATTACCATTACCACCCTGTCAGGTTGAGCACACTCAAAGTCGAATTTCAAGAACTTTACAGAAAAGCTGACAAGAGCTGCTGATATGATAATAAGGCGAGCAAAGAGAATTTACATTTAAATCATCATAACAAATGAGTGCTTTTCCTTTCCGTCCTTTTAAACATAAAGTGAGGGAAATTCATACTATCTTTGTGCTTTTACCAAATTAAACATGGGTGACACTTGTGAATATTTGGGAAAACCTGAAACCCTCAACTGGGGCTTTGACTGGCATCACTGTACATTAAATTTTTTTTTTTTTTTCAAACTGTTTCATGTTTGCAAAAGGCTAAGTTGTGAACAACTGAACCAACAGTTTCTCTCTTCTTAGATTGTTAAATATTTGCAGACTTCAACAAACCTGATGTGTAGCTGGTGAGAGAATTCTGCTGTGAAGTGTCTATGTGCCATCCAACAAGGATGTCTACAGTGTCCTACAAAAAAAACTTTAAATCAAATAGCAGCACGCAGGGAAACTTGTGTCTGATAGCCTGGTGCTAGTGGATTTTCAGTAGGACCACTTGAATTTGTACTTTGCTTGCCCGACAGGCAAGTGAAGTTTTTTGGAAAAATTGTCTGACATTATTTAATCCTGCTACTAAGACATTTTGGAGGACTAGAGAGAAAGACTCTTAGGCTTCTGCATCATAGCTAAGGCTTGCAAGAAGGGCAAGTTTGGTTTTCTTTGGACAAGAATAAGAGCAATTAACAATGGTTAAAACAAGCAAAAACAGAAAGGAAGTGGAAGAAAATCATCTATTATTCTGTCAAAAATAGCTTACCCTGAAGTGGCCTGCAAATGCATGTGGGTAGTCTAGAGCAATTGGCATCATCACATTAAGAGCTGCACGTAGCAAATCTGTTAATCAACAACATCAACATATACAATGAATGTTAACCATGGTAAAATAATTATTTTATCACAGTTGCTGCTAATCTCGCAATCTGATTGGCTAATTTGCCATTATTGATAAGAGTCCATAGCACGCTGCTCATGCCAATGTGTCACGCAATGCCTTTTTCAACTTGCGCTCTGAAAAAAAATTCTCTTTGACATTGATATTGTGGTAAAAAACAAATCGAAATGTGGTTTAGTGTGGTCTGTACTCTTATCGACAACGAGTATGTGTCATCACAGTGGTCAAAATTTGTTGTGAACTCACAAGGCGTAGCCGAGTGAGTCCACAACATTTTAACCACTGTAACGATGCGTACTCATTGTCGATAAGAGTACAGACCACGCTAAACCACATTCAATTTGTTTATTTGTTGCTGAACCAGTACAAGTTTTTTTTTCAATTAGTACCAAAATTTTCAAAATGATACAAAACATTTTAAACTGTCGTGATGCACTTGGAGTTTCATTTCAGAGATAATATTAAATTTGAATTCCCTAATACTAGTAAAACTTCTTCACTAAAAAGAAGTTCTTAAAGACTTCTTAATCTTTAAATGTTATTGATACAATCATCGATAATTGGAACAACGTCAAACAATTTAAAGAGTAACTGGGCATTTACATTCAAATCAGCCTTTCTCTGCACGTTCAGACAATTTAAATTACTTCCCAGATTATTACCTAGATTGTTCTTTACTCAGAGCAATTACTATTACTTATTAAAAAATAAACCAATTTTAAGAATTGTGAAAGTGATAGAAGATCCCACTACCTGATGTATCCACATTTTCCAAGATATTCTGCAAGCTGCTCATGACGTTCTGAAAGAAATCAGATATACTGTATCACAAAATACTTTCCAGATCAACTTTTGTTTAACTGCAACAAATGCCAGTGCAACCCCTACTTACCATCATGAAATCTCTGAAGCATTTGTTTTTGGTGTCCACTTGAATCGCCTTTAATGAAAGTAAGAAAAAGATAATATTACTGATAAAATAACAAGTGCTCTCTCTATAATGCATATGCTTTGTGTTAGTGTTAAAGTCTTAAACATGAGATATTTCCTGTAAGGCATGTGACACATTTGTTGTAAACAGACAAATGGAAAGACTAAAAAACAGACAGGCAAACAACCAGACAAGATAGAGAAATGCAGACAAAGGTATAGACAAACAGGTATGGGGATAACAAATGAATAGACAGAATGACCAGACAAAAGAAACAAAACAATGAAAGACCAATTTTACTTAATATACATTTTAGTTAACAAGAATCAATCAGTCAATAGCTTGGTTAGTTGGTTATTTAACTTTTTTCAATGAAACAAAACTGATGTCAAGAATCAGTGAACAAAACTAATCACTTGGCAAGTAACCATGCATTTACCTTTGACAGTGCGGTAAGCAGTAAGATCTTGACTTCATCCGATACAGATGACTCTAGTTTGGTAAAGATCCACTGAAAAAACCTGTGCACAAATTTTACTAATGTTAACTACAATTATAATGATAGCTTCAAAGGACCACCATGGATCATTTGTGGCATGGTCAATTAGCAAATGGTATACAGCAGCACAGTCAAGAAAGTTTGAGATCAGAGCTATAATAACCAACAGGCTACAAAAATTTTAAGTATCTCATCTGCTTACCTTCCAGCCTCATTGCCTAAAATTCCACCAATCAAACCAACACATAGTGCTACTTTCTCTTTAAGTTCTGGCTGTCCCCTGTAAAGATTATAACCAAATGAAAATGCCTGAGTGATTAGACAGAAAACCTCATTTACAGTGCTGCAATAGGGTAGTTGTCTTTGAATAGGTTCCTTGGTTATACCTGTCAGAAACAAATTAACACTTGCCTTCCTCTTACCCATGAACATTTCATTCCTTTTTTACAACCAACAATATTGCTTCCATTGTGATTACTTACTTACAGGACCCAGCACATTTCAATTTGGTGTTTAATAATATTATACTTATAATAATATACACAAAAAAAATTACTCAATTCTGATTGGCTGAGAGCAGTGCAAATCAAGTGTAACACCAGTGCAAAAAGTGTAACACCAGTGCAAATTACTCATCGTAATTCTGGATTATGATTGGCTGAAAGACAACAGGACATTTTGTAAGCCGATGATATCACGTAAAATGATGATGAAAATTTTGTGCAGAAACTTTGAAAAAAGTTTTCTCAAATGAGAAAAATTGCTTCAAGAAAGAACTTCCAGCACTTCCTCCATGCAAATTTTTTCATGTTATATTATTAATAAGTAATCATATGGTTTTTCTCATTCAATTTGGAATTAATTTGCATATGTGAGTTTTCAAAAAGTTGAAATTGCACTCGCTGAAGTGGCTTGTGCAATTTCAACTTTTTGAAAAACTCACTTGTGCAAATTAATTCCAAATTGAACTCGAAACCATATAATTACCTAGATACTGACATCAAATCAATGAAAAGTTAAAGACCAATTATTTATTATACTTGTGCTTAACAAATATGACTCAAGCTTTACAGTTGTTCGACTTTGTTGAATTGGACTCCTCTGTTTTATTAATAATAACATACCTATCCTCTTAGAAAACAATTTTACCTTTCAAACAGCACATCTTCTAAGGCTGAAAATAGATTCTCTGCATACTTGTCTACTATCTGGAAACATAAGAAAACGTTTGAATAACTTGGAAAGCTGATCAACAATGACCAAAACCTCAAGTTCAGTACTATTCAAAGTACATTTGGCTATAGTTATTACGACTACATGTAACTTATTGTTTATAACCTGGTATTGATTTACTGGTCTACATATAATGTTCACACCCTTTAGGGGAAAAGATAAATGAAAAACGTTTTCAACCTGACAAAAATGCCATGTTACCTGCAATGGACTAACATCTCATTCAGAGAAAATAGCACTACTGATATTACGACATGTTATGGAAACCAGAATTAAGCACCACTCTAGCAAGCAAAACACAATTTAGCTTGCAAGCAAGCTTGTGATTGGGGAGCTCATGTACAAGCACAAAGCCACAAGAAAAATATGATCCGATCTTTGAACACTCAATTTATGCCATAAGTAATGTGTATGTATTTCAATAGTTTGTTTAATGATGACAGGAAGAACACAAAGAGTTTGTAAACCACAAATTTAAAATGATTCTTAAAAGGTAAGATACCTTTAATTTATAATGTGTTCTTCCAACACAGTATACCAGCTAGATTTTTGCACCAAAAAGGTCAAGTACTTTTTATAAAATTACCATGCTTATGTGTTTAACTAGTGCAATAGTCCCCAAGTGTTGACCAGTGATATGGTGTACAACTACATCATCAAGATTACCTGATAATTATCAGGAGTGCTAAGGAATTCTTCAAACTGTTGAGCTGCAGTTAAACGTCGCTCACGTTCAGACTCTTTGGTAATCCTCTTTACAAGATGCGATAAACGAGAATCATCACCAAACATGTTATTTCGTTCTGAAAAATAAAACATGACACCCGATTTTATATTAAGTAAGCAGTTAAGAAAAATACTTCCAGAAACTTCTCTTGCTTAATAGGAATTCTATGTACATATGACCCAAGTGTTTTGATAACTTTATTGCTAAATAAGAGGAATATCAAAGGCCATCAAAGCTGGACAATTAAATCTAATGGAATGACCTTGTCTGACCAAAGAATTTTTTTCAAGTAATGACCCACCTTCAGAAACAAACCTCTTTTCTTAGTTGGACTAAGCTGATAAAGATAAAGTGATGAGATGGGGCAGGAGACTAAAAAGCATCCTTTCTTCCAAAGATGTCCACAGATCTCTGATATTTTTGGTTACTTTTCACCAAAGCTGACCGGTAAGTTAACCACTAAGCTAAAACCTCATTTCAGTCCACAGCTTGCACCGAAATTATATGTGATTAGTTTTTAGCTTCACATTTAGCTAAGCACGTAACTAACTGAGAGGTGCAGTGTAGGGTTAGTTTTAGGGTTAATTTTAGAGCCAGAGCTAATTTACAGAGGATTGGTTAGTTATTACGGCCTTAGGTGTCCTGCTTTGCACAGTGAGGAGGTTAAGTAAATAATTGGTTAGTTATTGGGGTTTTTGGCTAAAATTTGGTCAAGGTTAAGGTTAGTCTGCAGTCTGCATCATTTTACACTGACCAATTATTTATCTGCTGGGTAATGTTATCCATTATCCCCACTGGGCCTAATTGAGAATTAATTAGCAAGGGGAAGGAAATTTGAAGAGAAGGAATCCACATCATTTGACTCTTTCAGCTCAATGACAAATGTTGTGCTGTTCCATTTCAAACAGTAATTAAAAAGATTAAACGAAACAACCTGTCCAACCCTTCTGTTCATGAGGGCTGGGTTCAATTGCTTTACTCAGATGTGCAAAATAATTGAGCCAGGAGCTAAATTACGGAGCTATGGTCAGCTATTAATGGCTTTCTGAATTCTTGAAGGCTGGGTTCTAGTACTGTGCTCAGATGTAGAAAAAATTGAAATTAACACCATAACAAATTACCGAAACACATATCGAGTAAAATGTTCAAAGCTTGCACAAACAAATTTCGCGTGCAAAAACAGTAAAAATAGCATAATCGCTATCTATTGATGAATTTTTCAGTACTTCATAGTGTATAGCCGGAAGCTGAAAGTAACGATCTGTTTTCGTTTGATAAGCTTAAATTTATACTCTTGAGGTCGACTGTATGGTAACAAGACTCGATCTAAATTGCACTTGGAAAATTGCAATAACCCCAAAGAAACCTTCAGACATAATTTTCCGCCGTAGCGTGTGCTTTCACAACAAAATGCTCGGCTACTGCAATTGCGGCTTTCAAATTTGAACAACGGCGCCTCATTGTAATAAACACAATTGTCTCTTTGCCGTTGAACGTCTACAACATAAGCCAACTATCATAGATACAGTAATCTAGTACCAATAAAGGTACGAATTTTTATTCTTCTACTTACCATTAGCTGAGCTTTTAGAAGCAAAACTGTCTCGGTTTAACTCCCTAGCAGGATCTCGGCTAGGTTCACCTCTTCCGCGAGGAGGTTGTTTCTCAGACTCTGAGCGAGGCTTTCCTTTATCTTTTTCAACAGCATTGACTTTGCTGCCTTCCCTATCGGAAACATCTCTTCTAGTTTCCTCATTTTTTCGTCTGCCTCGGTCGTCTTTCTTTTCAGGACGACGTCTGGTGTTCCGCCCATTTCGTTGTTCCCTTTCTCGATCTCTTTCTCTTTCACTTTGAGTACTTGTAGTGCTGCCCACTGAGTCTGCAGAGTGGTCTCGGCCTTTATTTCGCTGAGAGCGGTCTCTGCGTGTTTGCCTACCACGGCCCTGTGGTCTCCCACTCATACCATTTCATTCTGCCATGAAGACTTCTCCACTTGAACAAGAAATTCACGCGTAAGACTCAAATAGCGCCAAGCGCCATCTTGAATACCAGATTGCAAAGAGTGCCTCGTTTTCATGCTTTTCATCTGGTTGCAACAAAATAAGATGGCGGCAGTTTTACTTCCTGTGTAGGAACGAAAGAAATGTCCTAGTTCTGTTGTCACAAACGCACCAACGTTATAGCCTTCACTAACTAGCTGTCCTTATCTTCATTTGAGAAATATGGGGTCTTTATTTAGCAAAAAGAAAGAACCTGAAAAACCAAAGATCACTGAACAGGATAAAGCAATTCTGGTAGGAATACTTTTAACTAAGGCTAATCTCATAACATTTTAGCTTCCTTCTTTTGCTGAAACCATCAACAATTAAATGCCATGCAGGGTACTCAGCAGACTAGATAAATATGAATAGATAGATAGACGTCCAAAATAAAGTAAGTTGTAAAACAGGGTTCATTCTTTGAAAAGGGTGCATGGCAAAGGGTTCATGGCAAAGGGTTCATATGAGGTTCATATGAGACCCCTCCCCCTGCTCCTTCCCTCTTGCTACTCTCGTTGAAATTGCCAAGTCTTGCAGGTCAACTGCAACCAGGTTGGTAAAAAAGCACTCTGACAAACATTCTAACAGTAAAGAATAAATTAATGATGATGAAGTTCGAAACTATTCTACTATATACCTACAAGTTTAAGTACTATATTTCAGAGCAACTTACCCACCAGAAACCAGACAGTACAATTAATGTACATCAAATCAAAAGTATTTACTTATGGCTGCATATTAAAAATAATCATTTAATACTATGTGATTTTTCAGGCATTGAAACAGCAGAGGGACAAGCTGAAGCAATACCAGAAAAAGGTGCTAAATAAAACACAGGCTGCAAAGCAAACTGATTTTGGAACTAGTTACCCCTTGGGAAAGCTGTAACTGCTTGCTCAAAAGTCATTCTCACTAGTGCATCCCCCCTCCCCTCCCCCCTTCTTTTACAGTAAAAAAAAGAAGTCTGCATACGAGCAAAGTGGCCGATCAGGCCGGCGCTTATCCCAGTTTCTGTAGCATGAAGTAACTAGGAGTATTTCTACTCCTCCCTAGATGGGATACTAGTCCATTGCAGAGTTACCCCCAGCATTAAGTTCACCGGTACCCATTTATACAGCTGGGTGGAGAGAGGCACTGTGAGAGTGAAGTGTTTTGCCCAAGAACACTACGCAATGTCCCTGGCCAGGGCTCAAACCTGGACTGCTCGATCAGGAGGCGAGCGCACTTGCCATGAGGCTACCGCGCTTCCTTTACAGTACTTTGTAAATATTCAAATCTCTTTAAAAAAAAATCCCAAGAAACTTCACTTTGCCTGTCTGGTAAGTGAAGGAAAGCCTATTTTAAAAGTCACCAGCACCATGCAATCATACATGACTTTCCTTGCACACTGAAAAGGTACATTTTTATACATAAATTATGTTGTGTGGTGGAGGGTATTTATAATGACTTAAAGGTCAGTGGCTGGATCTAGAGTTTAAACCTACATTTTTTAAAATATGTTTTAATTGATTATTCTTAGTTCAATCGTGTCTACTTTCTCCCAGCACCTGCCATAAACAGACACCTATAAACAGATTCCAACTATCACACTATCTACTGGCAGCATGTTTAACTGACTTGTACTTATAAATGTCTTTCTTTTCATCAGATACAACTCAATCTTGAAAAGGAAAGACAATTAGCAAAACAGCTCTTAAAGGAAGGGAAGAAAGAGTAAGTTTATGTGGGTTTTTTAATTTTTTTTTATTTTATGGTATTTTCAAAAAAAAAGACGATATTATTATCAAAACAGCTCTTAAAGGAAGGGAAGAAAGAGTAAGTTTATGTTTTTTTTATTATTATTTCTTTATTTGTGGTATTATCATAAAAAAGAAATATTTAAGAAGTAACTATAAGGAAGGCATCAGAGGCTTGTGTTTGGACTCAGGGTCAGATGGTGTGAAGTTGAACAATCTCCAAGGTCACTGTATTGTGTTGTTAGGAATGACACTGAATCAATCCTGCATAAGAGAAAACGTGGTGACTGGTACATTTACCCATAGTTCCTAGTGCACAAAAATCTTAACAACGTTCATAAAAACATACAGAAGAGTTACAAAATCTTCAAACCTAGGCTACACAATGTCCTTACTACAGGGACAAATATTGTAAAAATTTGGCAGCCTTTCTTTGTGTGCCTTGTAGGCTGTGTTATGTTCGCAGGGTATTGTGGTAAAATGTACAACCGCCATATTTTTTCCTACGGTGGATTGCTGTCAGTAACTACTCATTAACTGAGAGTGAGGTCTTTGGGGAAAAATCTAAAATAGAGACCTTGTGGATCACTAACAGACAGTCAATAGGGCAAGGCCGAGGTTTGAGATTTTTCGGTAAAGACCAAACATTTGAGTTTAAAAAGTTGTTTATTATATGGATTGTTTGCTTTACTTTTGCAGGCCCATAATCGGCCATGAGCATAGACCCTTTTCATAAATGGCTGCCAAATTAAAATTCTTTTGTACACATTTAAATTAGCTTCTCTAACCTCATTTGAGAGTAAAAAATTTAATTTGAATTATCAACTTAAAAACGAGGTTAGTCAAGCTAATTTTAATACTTACAATTTAAGATTTATAATTGGCAGCCATTTATGAAAAGGTAATCTTACAGAAGAATAATGCCCTAAAATTAGGCTGTGACTAAAAGAGGGACGGTGACTTGGGGACATGAGACGTGGGGACGCGGGGATGCGGGGACGCGGGGACTCGGGGACGTGATAAACAAACAACACCTGATTTTTGCGCTGAATTTGTAAAATACAATTTTCGGCGGTCAAGTGAAAGGTAATCTGATATGCTGGAGAGTTTGTCAGCAGACCAGAAGCTGATGATCCCCAGCATATATTAGGGACCAGCACCGACGACGATGAACCCAGAGGACAACGACCGGAAGTAAAATTTCCCCTTACTGTGTTACTATGCATGCTCGACTCATAGTCCATGTGAAGTTCAGGACGTCAAAACGTCAGGTTTGCCATCCTGAGCAAACATGAGTATGTATTAATTTATTTGTGCAGTGTTTCAGCCAGAAATTTATATCAAACTATTGGAATGAAATTTGGTTATTTATTTAACCTCTTAGCTTTGTATTAACTAGATTTTACGGCGAGTTTGATGTAGAAATCGTTGGTAATAACATTATTTTGGGTTTATCGATTTGTCCGTAGTGAAATTTGCTTGTCAGCGAAAGTAGAAAATTAAATGAATTCAGAAATTGAAAAATGACTCCTTCTTTCATTTTCTTCTGGTTCCTATCTACATGTAGGCTTTCGCTTATGTTTTTAGGATAGAATTTTATACCGTGAAAGTCGTTTTAGATTATATCCGCCCGAAAATTCGGGTTAGTTAATCTCTCCGAGTGAAAACCTATGTTCGTCCTATGAGAAATCGAGATTTTTCGACATAAATTCTTCATGTAGGACTGACAGTTCGTTGTCATCGATAGTACCGTTTTCGTAGCTCAAGCGAAATTGGTCGTGGAGCTCGTGAAAGGAAGACATGACAAAATTTTTCGATAGTTTTAGGTCGATGTTTGCAAGGACTCAGCTCTATTTACATGTACTTGCACTTGGTTTTCACACCATGAATGACATCCTCGACCCAGTCTTACAGAAGTTTTACTCATCATCGTCGTCTCATTCATCATCGGTGCTCAAGGTCCCTACTACTTTTCACTTGACCGCCGAAAATTGTATTTTACAAATTCAGCGCAAAAATCAGGTGATGTTTGTTTATCATGTCCTCCAGTCCCTACGTCCCACATCCTTAAGTCCCTGCGCGTGCTCGTGTCCCACGTCCCCACGTCCCCACGTCCCCGAGTCCCCACATCCCCAAGTCCCCACATCCCCGTGTCCCCAGGTCCCAAGTTCCCATGTCCTTGCGTCCCCGCATCCCCGAGTCCCGCGTCCCATGTCCCATGTCCCAGTCCCCAAGTCCCCATCCCACTTTTAGTCACAGCCCTAAAATTAGCCAATCAGAGTGCATGTTATATTGGCTACAAACACAAACCATATAATAAAGTTGCTTAACTCTCAAATAAGTTAATAAAATTAAGTGCTAGTGCAGTAAGCCACAATGGCCTCTTCATTCGTGAAAACGTTGCCTTAGAAAGATATATTCAGTGTTGTTTGTTTAATTAAAATTATCCAGTAAAGCAAAGTTACTCCTTAAAAAGAAAAGATACCAGGAGCAGACCCTTGAAAGGACAGACAACCAGTTGGACAACTTAGAAAAAATGGTTTGTTAATATATTGTTTTGTTTTGTACAATACATTACCGTATTTACTCGAATAAGTGCCGTCCCCGAATAAGCACTGCCCTCAATTAAGTGCCGCCCTCAATTAAGTGCTGCACATGGGGTGGAAAAGCGCCGCCCTCGAATAAGTGCTGCAGGTGCGGTGAAGATGATAAAAATACACTGTAGTCGCATCCCGTAATTGCATTCTGTAAGTGCATCCTGTGTTAAATCTTGTGCACTTTCAGCAACAGTCAGGACATTGACATTGAGTGAAGCATTGTTGAAAACCTGCAGAAAAGTATTCACAAGGCTGTTACGAAAGCCAAAACTTAGGTTAACTTCAAGCCTGTAAGCCATGAAAAATATTCATGCGCAGCGCTTATTCAAGTAAATACAGTAAGTGAGGTAGTTGTGGTGTAGTGGTGTAGAAGTCTTGGTTCAACCTTTGCAATGATTATTGTGTTATTTGTAAGACACTTTCTTTCAAAAGATGAATCTCGTTGGGTGATAGTAACAATCATAAATTGTTAGGGGAATGTAGCTGTGGGAAGAGGGAACTTTCAACAGACAGGCATCTCCTCCTGGGAAAGTAGAAATAGTTAGTAATAGCTACTTTATGCTACTGAAACAGGACTTCTTTCAAAGTGCCAGTCTCTTATCCACTAGGCCCAAAAACGTTTTTTTACTTTCTTTGTTACCGTTAGTGCATAACACTGCACAAGTACGGAATTGCCATATAAAATGCAGGGCTTGAGAAAAGTGCCATTGGGTCATCGGGGACAAGTTGATTTTCCTGCTAGGACAGTAACTTTCCATTCTCACTTGCCCAATGGGCAAGGGGTTAGACAAGTCATCTACCAGTTGAATAAAAAAAAAACTAAGACTTGCCCAGGGCAATTCAATTCAATTTTAATTTGAACTCTCACAAACATTAATTTTATAAGTGTCAAAGCGCAAGGAAAGGTTGCTTATATCTCCCTCGATAAACTCATTATAAAAGACAGACCAAAAGGATTGGCTGCTATGGCCTCCTATCCAAGGAAAAGCAAAGCAAAGCAAGCAAAATTATAGTTGCTTGTCCAAAGGGCAAGCTGGAATTGAAGTTTTTTTTTTTCCGAGCCTTGAAGTCTAACAAGAATGTGAATAAACCAATGTCGTTCAATGTAAAAAGAGATTGTAAACCTGTATTCAAAGATATATTTGTTTTCTTTGCTAGACTTCTTTTGGCCTTATCGATAACTCTCCATGTAACTGAGTACTGAATTTCTTACTTATAAGCGTGTTTAAACATTATCACCACAGGTCCAAGATGTTGAGTTTGCTCAAGTTCAAATTCAAGTGGCAGATGGACTAAAGCAAGGAAATGAGGCACTTAAAAAAATGCATGAGGTATGTAGTGTATATATTAAGTAAGTGCATGTCCTATTTCAAGAGCCTCATAAACAAAGTGGCCCAGTGTGTAACTTGTGGGCTGAACTGATCACTTGAAAACAACGAACTACCATTTTCACTTGTAATACTTCAGCTAATGAGTGACTCATCTGATAGGTTGATCAAGCAAAGGATAATAATTATTGATCAAATCATTAATTGCTCACATGCTTAATTGACTGATTGTTTAATTGATCATCTGACTGACTGAAGAATGAATGACTGATTGATTTGATTGAATGTTTTTTTGATTGATTGATTGATTGATTGATTGATTGATTGATTGATTGATTGATTGATTGATTGACTGACTGATTGATTGTAGCACGGGCTGTTATGTAAGTAGGTGCTAAAGGAGCACTCCAATAGTGTCTTGATCATTGTTCATTGTATCATAGATAATGTCAATAGAAGATGTGGAGAGAATAATGGATGAAACCAGGGAAGGAATTGAATACCAGAGGGTAGGTGCTGTTGATATCAACTGGAAAAACATGTCTTATTCTCTTGTTAACCACAGTCTTAATTTCATCACTGTAAGTTACAATACGGGCATAATTCATTCATTTTTTCATTCCTTAGGAAATTGATGACCTTTTGAGTGGAAGTTTGACCCAGGAAGATGAAGATGCCGTGTTACAAGAACTCGAGGAAATGACACAGGTTGTATGACACATGTATTAGAACCAGTTACTGTTTTGTAGAATTCAATAAGTTCTTTTAGACTGATACAGAGCACTCATACTGATAGAGATAAACAAACCAAGGAACTAACATTCATGTCTGCAATAAAATGTTTAAGCCCGTCACGAAGGCAGAAAATTAATGCTGGCAAAAGCACAATAATCAATGGTAACACCAAGAAACACAAGATGTAGCATTAAAAAATTTCAATTGTTATGCTTGTCAAGTGCATTTCTCAGTATTTATGTAAATTTCTGTGGTTGTACTTTAAAAATGTAACTATGTATTGGTGCATCTGTTGATCATGAAAACCAAGAACAAGAAATTGTTGAAGCAGCAGCCGATATGCCTTATAAAATTTTTAACTTCACAGGATAAAAAGAATGACAAAGTGCACATTGTAGGATTTTATGTAATGCATTGCACTCCAGATCCAAATGTTGAGGGTTTGATCACTACCATTGCCCTGGTATCATGTTCCCAGAAAGTCTGTCACTTAATTCACTCAGTACATCTGTAGTAGTAGTAATGGTGATTTGTTACACATCACAACCTCACCTATCTTCTTCGTGCTCTGTTGCGCATAAGGCCGCAATTTTGTTACACATAACCCCACAAAATTAACCTGACAAAACATTGTAATTAACTAGCATCAATTCCAGGGGTTTTATAAAGCATTTCTTTTCTTTGGGAACAAAATACACTGTACTTTCCTAAGACATAGTGGTAATATTCTTTTTTTTTTTTTATTTCAGTCTGTGACAGAGAATCTTCCAGAAGTACCAACAGAACCATTACCAGAAGTGCCCACAAAAGAACCTGGTATGTATTTGATAACAATGAGTATTACTGCCAATCTTTGACTATAACATTCATAAGAAATAGCAGTTTGGCAACATACTGTTTTAGTCTAAGAGTTTGAAGATTAATTAAATTAGTGTTGGTAAAATGGTCCCTTCCAATCTTTGCTGGCTGATGGTATGTCCTTGTGTGTGAGAGAGAGAATTTTTTTTAATCACTGTTATTTTGTTCTGAAAATTTGTTTACAGGGGAGAAGAGACCACAGAAGGAAAGGGTAGCTTCGAGAGAAGCTGAGATGGTGCCAGCTTAGACATCATGCTATAAGCTGATTATTCCAGTAAATAAATTTGTTCATGGCTGGTACAATAAGCAGATCACTAATGGCTTGCAACCTATAAACTACACCTGTAGCCCATAGTCTGTCGCCTGTGCTGTGCATGCTACACACAAGCCATACCCAGCACCCTAGGTGTTCAACCAGTGGCATATTAACAGCCTGTGTTGTAAGATATGGTATGTTGCAAGCAACTTGTGATCTATGAAACAGGACCTGTAACATGTGAAATGCAACCTGTTTAATATACCAGTCATCTTATTTGGATTGCATCTAAGAGAGAGGAGTATTTTTTCTCATAATCAAAATAAAGTCTTAAGAAGCCAAATACCATCTACAATAAGTCTTGTAGTTAGCATCAAATAACTTTTAATTTTAATGTGTGTTTTCGAGCAAAAATGTTGATTGGAAATTGTATCACAAGAGAGAGTGGTATTACAGAAAGTTCACTTGGTCTTGAAAGGACCAAGACTCTAGCCTTTACAGTAGCCTTTTCTTAAAAAACCACGAGCAGAATATAACCTGAGAAAAAAATAATATTGTCAAGTATAGTCATGTAGTCTGTTAAAGAGCCTGCCCCTATCCTGAATCCAAAAAAAAAGCAGCTTTCTGCACGTATTGCATGCCTGTGATACAAGCAGCAACTCAAATTATGTTGTAATGATATACCACTATGTTAACCTGTGTACTGTCACTGATTGGTTAAATTAGTGTCAATCAATAAGAGACTTTAAGGGACATTTTTATTTGTGTTATGGTTTTCCTCACCAGCAATGCAAGATTAGATATCCTTGTAGAATAATGATGTACACTTCTAACTAAACAAAGCGATAAATAACACATTTTTCCCTGATTATTTAACTGATATCTAAGGTAAACCTGGTTTCTGGATGAGCTTAGTCAAACGCTAAATGGATCTTTGGCATAAAATAGTCACACCAAACAACATCTACTGAAGTGGATGAGAAAAAAAGAGAAAAAAAAGGAAACGTTCAGCTTTAGTGGTTGAAGTCACTTTGTTTTGTAGACGCTAGCATTCTTTTGCCACCCAGCATGGTAGATTTGGTAGGCACCAGGGAGCAAAGAAAGCAAATTTTCAGGCTTGCCCTCTGGGCAAGTTCTAAAAAAGTTATGGTGAACTAGCCAGAACATCCTTATCACCAGTGCCAAAAAAGTTCATCTCAAGAGTTCTTCAATCTGTAATTTGAATAATTTTATCCTCAAAAACTTTCCTCAAGAAACTTCAATTGCCCATCGGGCAAGTGATGGACAGAATCCACTAACTTGACTAGAACATCCAAGAGCCTTCTAGGCTGTCGAACAGTACTTTCTTTGCACACTGGGTACCATATGACATGGGTACCATGTAATAAAGGGAATTGTTAGAACATAAATCAGCAAATCATAGACTGGCATGTTCAGATCTTTAAACCTTGTTTAGACTGCTATTTCTTTAAGAACTTTCTAAGGTTCTTTTGCATCATTGACCCTCTGTTCATGTTTAATATTTCACTCTGACACATGCTGCTGTTTAAGATGGCATAAGTAGAATTGGCAGTTTCTTTGGTTTTTTATATGTTGTTACTTATAACCTTATTGACAATGCTTTTTATAAATAAATATACAGGTGAAAAGTTGAGTTGCTTGTTTCTTTTATTCGATTTCTAATATTTTCAATGTCAGTTTTCCATGTACATGCAGGGTTGCCAAAGTAGGCAGCTTTATAGTTGGAGTAGGTGCCAATTTTGCGATCTTTTCAAAAGAATTTAGAAAAAAAGCCTGGCTGAGGAGCCAGTTACTTCTGACTACCCTGTACATGGAGTCAATACAGTTGACTATTGGGCATCTGGATCCCAAATAAAATAACTATTATTAGTATCACCCAACTAGTGGACTAATGCAAATCCTGCATTTTAATTGGCTGCGCTACTAGAGGACTATTAGTAATAGTCCTCGAGTAGCGAAATTGGCGCAGTCAAGCATGACGCTTTCTTGCATTTTATTCCCAAATAAATATTTCTTCAACTTGCATTTGCTAACTTTATTATTGCCTTTTCTGTCCCACTAGTTGGGTGATACTAAAATAATTAGACCCTTCGCCCTCTCGCCTTTGCCTCATGGGCAATTGACCTGTTGCCTGCAAGGGCTACGGGTCTAATTGTTAAACAGCAAAGTGGTTCTTATGTTTACTTTTGGTCAGGCACAACCATCACTGCAAGCTGACCATTTCTCAACTGTCCAGAATTTCTGGATGTTCATTCCAAAACACATCACCTATAATGTCAGTATGATGGATTACAATCTGTCTCGTTGATTTTCTAACACTACCTCCTTCAGCTGTGTTGTCAACAGCAACAGTCTGTAGAGAGCAAGATAAAACAAAGTCTGCGCTAAATGTTATGAAATTCCTGCATTTGTGTAGTGAGGGGTAAATGAGAGTGAAAGCTGGGGAGAGTAAGGGGTGAGAGGCGTGAGATGCAGAAGAGCCACACTTGCCCCGCTGCCCCTCTTTCCACCCTTGCCTTGGTAGTAAAGGGTGGTAGGAGTGCGGGGCAGCAAAGATGATGAGGATGACAAAAGTTTTAAGGCTGGCCAAAGTGCAGAGAGTGGCCAGGGTGGCCAGGAGAGTGAGGGTGAGGGGGTGGCAAGGGTGGCACTAAAGACAAAGATTGCCAGGGTGACCAGGGAGGAAAGGGTGGCCAGGTTGACGAGGGTGAAGAGGCTGGCAAGGTCCGAGGATAGCCAGGCCTTGCATGCAGTGGCTGCACCCGCAGTATGAGCAGCAGTCAAAACTGAGCTGCCCCACTGAAACAACACAATAATTATTATAGTCTTTTACTTCGCAGCAAACAAAACTAAAGAAAATGCTGAAGTTGTTTTGGCCTCTTCAAATACTTAGTTTGAGAACTCTGTGTTTAATTTGGTGAGGAACAACATAATTATTTTGTTCAAAATAACACTTTCCTTCCTGGTGATACTTGACAGGTGAGGAGCAAGTTGCGAACAACACTTTTTTGCTGCTAAATTAGGAAATGTTTCATATTTTCCACTTTCTACAATCTAATTTGGTGTTTGATACCACCCTGGTCACCCTGGCCAGGGTGACCAGGGTGACCGTGGTGGCAATGGTGGCCAGGGTGGCAAGGGTGGCCAGGGTGACCAGGGTGACCAGGGTGATCAGGGTGATCAGGGTGACCATGGTGGCCAGGGTGGTTTAATTACCTTCTCCCAGACAAGAACTGATCCTTTTCTGTACATCTGACGCAGGTTGTTGTAGTTGATGTTGAATTGAGAGAATAAGATTTCATTCTTGTCACTGGATACTGTGCCCTAATCAGAAAAGATTTCAAGAAGTCAGAAATGACCCAGCCCAGAAGGAGGGGTATATGTGTAGGGGTTTTTGGGAGGGGTCATAGGCAACTTCTGATTGATGATTGTACACATTTGGAGACTTTTTTGAAATACATTTTTTTCAGTTTGACAATTAAGAACTTTACAACAGATTCCAAGCAAGGAAGATCAGAATCCAGGATGTGCATATTTCTAGGTTTTATCCAAAAAAGTACATCTCTGCATACAATGCTCTCACCATTCCCCAACCAAACCAGTCACCATTTTGATCTATACCTTGACAATTTGGAGATAAAATCACATCCACGTACAGTATACAGAAACACATATCTTTGTTGTTATTAGATTTCCAAGAAAATGCAGAAGATAATAGCATTATCTTCTGCATTATCTTAATTATGCATGTTTCGCCCAGTTGTTATATAGTCAGCTAACGGTTTTTCAAATACTCTGTAACTGACAATGATGTCATAATCTTCTTAAAAGTTATGATAATAGCATTCTGTTTAGACATGATTAGAGGACTCCCAGAAAATGAAAATATTAATTAGACTTATCTGCTTTACTAACATTAAGTCTCTCCTCAGCTTGGTCTGCTGTAAGACCTGACTGTTGCACCAGACACCAGAAGCATGTGTTATAAAGGTTGTTAATGTGACCTGCAAGAATGAGTAGTATAAGAAACGAAAACAAAATTTTATTTTACTCTGAAGTGTCTCAATCAGGCCAGTTGCCTTCCCTTTTTTGGCCTACTAAATTAATACTGATCTCTCTTATAGATCATAAACTGTTGAGCTACAGTACTTACAATCTGCTTGTCTCCAGCTCATATAGTCTCTCAAGTTCTTCTCGTTTGGATAGAGAACAACTCGTCCATCAAACATTGGTGGATAGAGAAGCTCTCGAGAAGAGAAAAATTGGCTCCAATAAAACACATAAGAAGAGGAAAACAGTGACACAACATTCGTTACCAGCTTGCTGGAAAAAAAAGACAAAGAAAATAATTAACTTGCACAAAAATTGTATCAACAAGGCACAAAAACTCCTCATCCCTTAGCTAAGTGATCAAGCTTGAGTGAGCTGGCATTGCCTTTGGCTTACACGTTTAGAATTCAGGTATCATTAAGATATTTTGAATCTTTATATCTCAATATACTGTATATCCTCAAATAATAGCTGTGCCTTGATTAATTTTCCTCCCCCCGATCAAATAATTATTGTTCTCCTTTGGTGGGATTATTTAAGATAATCGCCTTGAATAATTGACCTCCTTCCACCCCCTCACTTCCCTTGAATAATCACCCCCTCCCCTCTCACTAGACTGTGGTAAGCATGGAGGATAATGCTGAAGTGCAGTATGATCCAGCCAGACTGATTGAGGACTCAAACTCTGAGGTCGAAGATATTGACATTGAAAACTAATCAAGTTGAGAACATTTAGAACGCCCAACATCAGTTGTTTTTAACTAACCTTCTGCAAACAATATTGAAATAATCACCCCCCTCAAGTTACCACCTCCTTTTGGTCCCTGGCTATTATTCAAGGAAATACCGTATTAAGAGCAGCTTCGCCTAAATATCAACTAGACTTCGAAATGGCGCAAAAATCGAATTTCTTCAAACTCACCCAGAATGAAGCCCTATGGCACTAGTTACAAAAATATTGTTTTAAGGTCGATAAATCAAAAATTATTTTCTTATGCAACTTTTTTGTTTCGATGCCCCAAATCGGCCAAAATCGATTGAAAATGAGCGGCATATTCAGAGGCTCATAAACTCAAAAGTAAAAATCTTCATTACAAACTGATTGCACGTCGTATTTGTACTTTCTTTCTTGTATATTTAGAGCTAAATAGATCGCAATTTCATTAGAACTAAAATATTTGACAAATTTTTTTAAATTAATGACCTAAGACACCTTAACAAGAGGTCTACATTTAGCCTATTTTCAAATGGTAAAAAGGCCTTCTGGTACACGGCTTTTCCCAAAATGACTAATTTGGTCTGAAAGACCACTGTATCTTCTTCAAATTGGTGAAATAAAATTTTTGGGTAAATAAAATCGCGAGCGCTGAGATAGCGAACTAAATGCAGCACTTCTTCCTGAAACATGACCTTTGACACAAGCGTAATAAATACTGATTACTGCAAGAAAACCCGGAAGAAAAGCAAACGCTTCGTTATTTTGAAACATTTTCTAGTGATATCTCTCCAAAACCATTATTGCAAGAAACTATTTCCAGATGTGAAAACTTACAGGGTCAAAGAAGGAGCTAAAGGGCGCATTTGACACAATAACTTTGTTTGCTGAGAATTGGAGTCAATAACCGTTAACGAATTCCAGTGAAATTGAAAAGTAATGGAACTTATGAAGACAGCCAATTTCACTTTACATTTTTGGGGGTTGTTTATTTTGGGGTTGCCTATGGAAACTGTCAATGGAGTTCAGTTAGTATTACGACAAACATGCGGTTGGCATGTGCATGGAATTTATAGCAGCGGGCAGGTCACGGAACATTAAACATTTCTTCTTTTAGAGATTTGCAAATCTGGATCCAGCTTGTTTTGAAAGCTAATCCAAGAAGACTGCTATAAATATGAATATTCAGGTAAGTATCGGCTAACTACTTCAAGTTCATAAATTTCACTGGAATTCGTTCATGGACTTCAATTCTCAGCAAACAAAGTTATTGTGTCAAATGCTCCCTTTAGCTCCTTCTTTGACCCTGTAAGATTTCACATCTGGAAATAGTTTCTTGCAATAATGGTTTCAGAGAGATATCACTAGAAAATGATTCAAAATAACGAAGCATTTGCTTTTCTTCCGGGTTTTCCTGCAGTAATAGGTATCATTACGCTTGCATCAAAGGTCATGTTTTCAGGAAGAAGTGCTGCATTTAGTTCACTATCTCAGCACTCATAATTTTATTTACCCAAAAAATTTTATTTCACTTATTTGAAGAAAAAATGCTCTTTCAGACCAAATTAGTCGTTTTGGGAAAAGCCGTGTACCAGAACATCTTTTTACCATTTGAAAATAGACCTCTTGTCAAGCTGTCTTGGGTTATTAATTTAAAAAATTCGTCAAATATTTTAGTTCTAATGAAATCGCAATCTATTTAGCTCTAACTATACAAGAAAGAAAGTACAAATACAACGTGCAATCAGTTTATAATGAAGATTTTTACTTTTGAGTTTATGAGCGTCTGAATATGCCACTCATTTTCAATCAATTTTGGCCAATTTGGGGCATTGAAACGAAAAAATTGCATTAAAAAATAATTTTTGATTTACCAAACTTAAAACAATACTTTTGTAACTAGTACCCATAGGGCTTCATTCTGGGCGAGTTTGAAGAAATTCAATTTTTTCGGTATTTCCAAGTCTAGTTGGTATTTAGGCAAAGCTGCTCTTAAAGACTTGAACACTGTAAAAGTGAACTTATTTTCCACAGGTGGTAAATTTTGTATCCACAACTAACCAAAATACATCAGTTTCTTATCACTGGTCATGGTGTTCATAACAACAGTTAATTATTGGTAGACTTTGATTAGCTCTAAATACCTCTCTCTATATAGAATCTTTGGCAAGGCTGATTGGCATGTGTTAGTACCAATTTTCCTCTATTTTATTGAACAACTTAGAGCAACAATTCTTTTGATTTTAGAATACTGGGTATATTACCAGTTTCTTCCCAATATAATTGTGAGATATTAGTATTACAGAAAGTGTGTGTTGTGATATCAGGGCATACAAGGTTTAAGCACAGTTGGTAATAATAATTATTATAGTTTAGCTCATCACCTTGCTCTTCTGCTGAACTGTGTTGTACTTCTTTTAAATACTAAACTAAAAGCAACAAAAATTACTCCTTGTAAATATCAAGTTGTCCACACACAAAACAATATTGATATTTAAATACAGTTTTACATGGACCCACATTAAAACTTGTATTATGTAAACTGGAAAAAAGGTTCATTAAATAGCCTAAGCATAATTTTTCCATATCATTTTCAAAATTATATCTTTTCAAGGGTGCCAAAGGGGGGGGGGGGGAGGATTTGCCAAAACTCCCCCTACCCACTTATGATGAGGTGTTTTTATTTCAAAACTATTGTTATCAAAACAGTGAAATGTATCTCCAAAGGATGACAAAAGTATGAATATTGAGGTTACAGATCAATCACTTCCCTCCCCTTCCTCCCACTGTCCCCAAGCCCCCTCCCCTCCTATTAACCACCCCTGCAAAAATCACCTGTATTCATCACTTTGTCCATATGCAATCACAATGTCGGTGAATTCTTTCATCACTGTTTCAGCGCATTTATTCATAAGCTGCAATGCTCTCAGATCGTTTGGTTTTTCAAAACCATGTTCATCAGAAAACCTAAAAGTTGAAATAAACATAAGCTCATTTAACGATCTTGTTGATCACTTCATCACGAATGAAGTTACCAAGCATGTGTGGTTAGTGTACCGGTGAAAATTCCTTCCATCGATTCGAATGACAATCCAGCAGTTCAAGAGGCATTGATCGTTCTGCTCAAACTTTCTTACGTACTCATACTTGCTTTTGGCCATTTTTTTCCCAGCATTTCAGAGCCATCGCTAGAGATACTTTTGCCGCGAAAAACCCGCCATTTTTTTTACTTAGTAACCAAGCCAACACGACAAGGCTTGGCTCCAGTCTCCAGACTGGGTAATTTCCAACATGGCGGATGAACCGAACACTGAAGAAAATAATGAACCAAAACGAGACGATTTCTATGGATTTGCCCTTTATACTTTTAAAGCACGCAGGTACAGCCCTAAAGATTTTATTCATTCCACATATCTTTTGTTAATTATTTGCAATTTTAGGCCGAACAATGCTGAAGTGGATAGAAATGAGAACGGCGAAGACGATGAAGACGGAGGCGTGGCGAGCAAAGCAGCTGTAGCCGCCGAGGGATCTGTGGCTGATTTTCTTCGTAAAGAAGCGACTTCTAATAACGATTTTAGGTGATCTATTTTTTATTTTTATTTATATATATATTTTTTAACTAACTTCGTGAATTCTCCGTACTTGACACTGGCTTGAGGCCGTTTTCAAATGGTGCTGAAGTCTTACCAACAGTGCTAAAGTGATTATTGAATGATAATCATGATCAGACGAGTCTCATTTTGATAGTAGGTAACTAAAGCAGCAGAAGATGGAATTTATGTGCTTGTATCATGTACATTGATATCATATAGTTACTGACAAACTATGTTAACTTTGTAATTGGCCATAACATGCCTTACTATATTTCATAATCTAAATCACTTGCATGTAAAGACATGAAATTATAGTGAAATGCACCCATAATTTAAAAAGACAATGTTGCGTTTACACATAGTTAGTTACAAGATAGGATTTATCATTCCAGTACATATACTAATACAGACTGACTAGTTCAATCTTTTTCCAAACAATACTGCAAGCTGATGAATGTAAGGCCTGGCCATTGATACAATCCTCTCTGGAAAAATGTGCTTGTGCAGATTTCAGCAATTCAGTAACCGTAAACGAAAAAAAAAGTAGCTGTGCCATGAAACATGCAAGAATAGACTGTACTACCCTGAAACTCCATTACCAAGTGAATAACATTACTGTCATTCTGTTGTAGTCTGTCATTGTTGAGCACAAACCTATCAGGAGTGCAGGAAACTGAACTGAGGACATTCATGGCCAAACGACTTACAAGAGGAACTGTATACAGTGGAAGCGGTAATATCAATACTCTGGAGAACTTTTTTCCTGATGAGTCAGCACTTTGCTATTACTGTTTGCTGAGAGGAGGAAAGGAGAATGGCGAAGAATACAGAGATCAACAAGAAATGTACGTCTTTAGCTAAAGGGATAGTTTAGGCTTTGGGTATGATTTAGTGTAAAACTGATTTTGGTTCAAGCTTTTTCATAATACAGTGGAACCCCATTAATCCGGTCACCAACGGATCACAGAAATCTTGCTGTAATAACAAGGTGGCCGTATTAATGGGGTGGCCATAAGGCAGGGTTCCACTGTATATAAATTTTGCCAAGTTTAAAAGCAGAGTCCCACAGTTATTGTATAGGCCTTTATTTAACTCTAAATTTATTTGATTACATCATTTTAGCATGCAGATAGCTCACGCACACACAGTGTAGGTAGTGTGCATTTATATATACAGATAACTTCTGGACAAATTATTATGCAACAGCCAATTTTTTTTTAGCTTGACAGGTCCACTAGTTTGCAGCAGCTCTTCAGATATAACTGTTTGGTTTATTTGTGTCATATGCATTGTGATGATTGGAAACAAAGAAAACTTAAAGTCAAACTGGTTTGTAAAACTTAGGCTAAAGATAGAATTTAAATCCCAGCAGGTGCATACTGATATTTGTTTTCTTGTGCATCAAGAAGGTTAGGAGAAGTGTTGTATTAGAGAATGTAATATTCATAAGTTGGCAAGGAAAAACATTAATTAAAACCTTTTTGACAAATTAGGTCATTATGGGTTTCAACTTTTGGTTTGTATGGATTTAATAGTTTTGCTATTTGAATTGAAGGGACTCTATCGAATTTGGAAGTTACCTGTCAAAAGACTACGTTGTGTGCCTTGTCTCTGGTAGCAAGAGTGGGTTAGAACTGTATCCTTTTAAATGTTGACATTTCAGTATATTATTCTTTAATATGATTGAATTTGTTATTTTGGTGATAAGGGTGCATGTATATCACTGTTGCAGTAATGAAATTTGTCTTGAGCTATAAATATTAGAATACTGGAGAGCCCTATAAGACAAACATTTGTTGCTTTATGTACGCTCTGCACATATGATGCTTCAAATTATATATCAACATGTTTTAAATTTGTTAAAATATTAAGAGAAAAATTAAGGTTAAGAGTTGGTGAAGGACAGCTATGTGCACAAGCATAGTTTTTCACATTATATGTTGATTTCACAAATCACAATAACACGTTAGTACTCCTACAGGGAATGTCATTCTACAGTTTACTGAAATCAAACTGTTTACATATTATGGGCAGAGCGGTGATTTGTTAGCATTCGGAACAGTTTTGGCTATGGCAACATTGTCACCAGCCAACTGGGATAATATCATTTTTCATGAGATGCAAAGTCTTGTTTAGAATTATACATATTATGGGCAGAGCAGTGATTTGTTAACATTCGGAACAGTTTTGGCTATGGCAACATTATCGCCAGCCAACTGGGATAATATCATTTTTCATGAGGTGCAAAGTCTTGTTTGTAGTTGGCTGTATTTCATACCTTTCATCAAGAATGGCTTCATGAAAAACACAAAGTTTCATAGATTGCATCAGTGGAACCTTAACAGCCATCTTAGATTTCAAAAGGAACTTGATGAATATAGCAATGGACTCCTTCCATACATTGACAAATATACTGTAAGTTTACTGCATGCAACCCATTCATTCTGTATCACCTAGTAAGTAAAGCGTCTCTTTCAACTGTCATTCTCCTTGTCCATGTAGTTTTTTTTTTTTGACTTCTCAAATTCTTTATTTTTTCACACATTCCTATAAAGCCTCTCCCCCCCCCCCCCCTGAATAATTCTCATTCAGTTTTTTTTTGATATATGGTGCTATGATTGGGTGATTTTTTTACACTTTAGAAATACCATCTGCAACATCGTCTTTTTCACAGCCCCAAAAAGTGGCATAATTTCCATTTATGACATCCCAAAATTTCAACATGCCTTGTCCCCACATCCTCTCCTGTTCATGTGGTTATTGTCATGGTATTGTCTTGGCAATTAGGTCTTTTATGTTTCCAAATAATTTATTGTGCTTTGTTGGAATTCATTAAGTGGCATATTTCAAAAAGCTTTTTTCTTAGAATCTGCCAATCATGCAATGTACATTAATTTTGTTATCATTGAAGGAATCTCAAGATGTGCAGGAAAGTTTTAAACATCTGGAAGCTTGGTATGATGAAAATGTAAGTTGTTCTTGACCATGTCTCTTCCTTCAAGTTATACTTTAACTGCACCTTGGATCTCCACCTATGTTTCTCGAAGGTTCTTCCCTCTTTTTCTTGCTTTGGGGTCCACTACTGAAGTAGGAGCCTTTCAAACCTGTGGAATGGAAGTGCTAAACACATGTTGCTAATCAGCACTTGTGCTTACACTTTCTAACCCCTGGGTGAAAAGAGGCACTGTGAGCTCTAATAGTGTCTCGCCCAAGAACAACACAACTTCCCTGATCAACAAGTCAACCATTAAACCACCAAACATCCCACCAGTTGAGGTTTTAAAAATGATTACATATTAATGGGATTAATTGTGGAGGTTTTGCCCTTATCTTCCAAGTACACACCCAGCTTCTTAAATTCACACTGAGATATCAACTGAGTTTGCCCAAACATTCACTCTTGTACTCATGCTTAAGAAAAGAATGGTCACTAGTCCATGTTTTGACATCCTGGTGTAGTAGGTAATAACTTAAGTTGGAGTCCAGTAGACTTCGTTACAATTCAGAATAAATGCAATTAGAGTAGAGAGCAAACTGGGTTGACTTGGAGGCAAACTTACTCAATCTCTCCATAAGAATGTGGTGGAAACCCAGACACTGCAAACTTGTTTGGGTATGAAACCTTTGGATACCATACCAATGCAATTTGTAACTGTTGATGATAATTTCACATTCATAGGTTAAGTTTGTTTGTCGTTGTACAAGCTTGTTAAAGGAAGACCTTTCTGTTCTCATAGGATTGGTGAGTGCTCTTGTTGCATAAGTGTGATAAGAACATTTATTTCAAAACGTCACCCTTATATTACCCATTATTTAATAACAACATGTACAAGAAATTATAAATAATAAATTCCAAAAGGTCTTGATAGTAGCAGACAAGTAAAGAATTTTAAGAAAGGACAAAAGTTACGTTTGAGTTTACAAAACATGTTTCGACAGAAACTTCTGTCCTCAGTTAATCCAAGTACAAAGCAATGGAAGCTGAATTTATAATAAGTCAAAAATGCTAATTGTGATAAATAGTAACAACAGAATGAAACAAAGCGTGAAAGTGTGAGAATTAAAGAGATAATTTTAGATTAACATGGTGTAATTGTTGATTCATAGAGGACTGGTCTCTCTGGAAACAATCTGCTGAACACAAGGCGTGCCAATGTTCAGAATTTTGCAGATGTTTTAAAATGTGAGAGACCCTTTCACTGGCTAAATGCTCTTTCATACGCCTGGAAAAATGCCAGACCATTTCGCCACCTAAACAGGCATTACAGCCCCCACATGCAAACTTGTAAACGACACGTGAGCAGAGCCTGCCAGGGATAGGGTCTTTCACGCCAAACATGTATTTCCCACCGTCAAAACTACTGACATTTGCTCATCACTTAATAGTCAGAGAGTGTGTCATTTTTGATTGCTTGCTGCCTCTTGCTTTGCTTAGTTCTCTTCATCCCAGGTAGGATGGTCCTTCGCAGGATGTTGTGCCTTGCCCCACGTCAAGCCCATCTCTTTTAGCTCAGCCATCACAGTATGTCTCCAAGTTTCGCCCTTGCTTCCTTCTCCCAGGTGGTGTCCATCTGAGAGTGGTTTTGGCGATGCAGTCCTGGTTCATTCTAAGGACATGACCAAGCCATCAGATCCAGTGGCATTGAGTCATTTTTAATTAGTTTTGTTTTATTTTTGTCTACAGGGTCTGTTAGGAGGCAAGTTAGAAGTACAAGGTGATGAAAGACTGAAAAAGGATATGAAAATGTGAGTGGCAAAGTTATGCCATGATTGTTGATATTGCTTCAATCAAAGAAATAAAACAAAATCTTGAACTTAGTGGTTGCTTCTCTTTTTTCATCGTAGGTTTGTTGATGCTTGTAGCACAGTTCATGTTTTGGGAAAATCAGCTGAATCAGATGCTTCTAAGGTAGTTGAAGTGTTTCTTTTTTTTTCTAAGGGTGAAATGTCATATGAATGATCAAATTTTCCTTACAATATATGGTTAAACATTAAAAAAGGTTTCTTATGTTTTGATAAAAGTGAACAAAACAGAATTTTTTGTTAGGTCAGCTGGTCAAAATTGAACTATGTATTTGAGCTTAGCAGTTAATATTATTATAATGACTAATGACCAGTTTTTGTAGTGTTGGTGATCAGGAATATTGCTACTCCCATCTTAACTCTTCTTGTAGAACAACTGTTGCACGACAAGAAGAGTTTGTGATGACATGATTACCATGCTTTAAGTGGTTACCGGTTTACAAGAAGTCCAATAACCCAACAAACCACAGAGGCACATGACTGCACTGCAGACAGCATGTCAGTGGTTTTATAATAATTTACTTTTTTAGCCTACAGAAATGACAAGATTTTCTCTATCTGGATAAAGTTTCCTTTTCAATCTTTGTTTGCAAGACTAGTTCATGTACAATGGCCCTTTTCACAGTTAACCTTTCTCATTTATATTACAATATACTCTGGCTTGTGTGTGAGGCAATTTTGGGCTACTTTGTAGTTTCAGCCTGAAATTATCATGCATCCACGTTGGATAACGTTGTAATGCAAAGGAGCAAAACTAGCCGCAAAAAGGGTGATATTAAAATCTTGGATCTTTTCTGTCTTGCATCCTCTTCACTCCACAGGATGGTTCTTCCCTCTTACAATCAGAGCTTGACAAAAAACCCTTTTGCTTTTGGGTCAGTAACCTTCCCTGCTCAATTGCCCAATGGGCAAGGGCCCAGGCAAGCCTTTCACTCTCTGTTTAAAACCTTGAGCAAGTGGGAAGTGCTTTAAGTGAGCACAGGTTTTTGGTGGTAGAGTGGGTGCCTGCATGTGGTGGGAAGTGAAGTGCACTGCTCAAAATAGGGTCAGGTGGCGGGCACTAGTGGATGACCTATGTTCCATCGGGAATAAGAGGATTGAGTGAGTGGGAGTGGGTGTCTGCCCAAAGGGCTAGCGGGAATCAGAATTACTCATGCCTTGACAATCCTATGGGAAATGTTTTGTCAACTTAACTGTCTGGATACTTGCCATTTCTTGTGGTTGTTTGGTCCCTTAGAAGATGTATACCAAAAATGCTTTTTCATTCCAAACTGATATATTAGATGAGATGTTTAATTTTTTTTTTTTTTCGGCAGGATACAGAAAACCTAGAATCTGAATGTACTTCAGTTATACCTACAGAAGTTATCTTTAAAAAAG
Organism: Orbicella faveolata; assembly: GCF_042242905.1. NCBI lineage: Eukaryota > Metazoa > Cnidaria > Anthozoa > Scleractinia > Merulinidae > Orbicella > Orbicella faveolata. The sequence continues at coordinate 24,022,728 of NW_028301547.1, read as the reverse complement.
ATGGTTCAGAATATACTCTTAGCAGTAAAGGTATTTACATTAATTAACTGTACATTAATTTATGGAAGTTTGCAGAATCGTTAAATAGGTCTGCAATGAGTTTAATTACCACTGCTTCCATGAATATCTATGCATTGTAGTAAAAGTGTTACCAGTATAATAAATTTAAAGGGGATGAAAAATAGGTCTGCAAGGCATATGTGCATCTACTGATTCTGTGAAGCTGTAGGCACCATGCCAGGAGACAGTTGACTGTGGTATTGGTAGGGACAGGTGAACAGTTTTTCAAAGAATATGTGTGTCCATTGCAGCTTTGTGCATAATATAAGTAAAATCTGCATACAAGCCTGGAGGCCCATCAGGCCGGTGCTTATCTCCGGTTTCAGTAGAATGAAGTGACTAGGAGTATTTCTACTCCCCCCTGGATGGGATGCTAGTCCATCGCAGGGTTACCCCCAGCATTAATTCGCTGGTACCCATTTATACACCTGGGTGGAGAGAGGCACTGTGAGAACACAACACAATGTCCCTGGCCAGGCCTTGAACCTGGACCGCATGATCCAGAGATGAGGACACTAACCATGAGGCTGCTATGCCTGTCTTGTGTTAATTTAGGGTAGTTGTATTTCAGAATAGCCTTCATGTTGAAACTTCCACTTTAAGACACCTTTTCTGAAGGAAAACAGAGTAATGGTCGTAAGCAGGCTGCACAGTAAAACGCTACATTATAACCTGCTATAAGGGGGCACCTCCCATAAGCTGGGACACCAAGTCATGGCTGCAGCTAAAGACGAACACCTCATTAGTTTGTAACCTCGAGTAGGATCAGCTCTATTGACACTGATCAGGCAAAACGCAATTTTTCATGTGTGATCACACTGACTCTTCACTGATGTAAAAATAATCACGATAATCTTTTTCCTTTCTTTCTCTTTTCTTCAGTTTCTACGCGGTTCTGTAGGGAATGGGCCAAAACAATGTTGAGTGATGCAGTAGACAATCCCGTGTTCCTTCGACAAGTGATAGAGAACTACAAACTGAGGGTATGTAAAGAAAGATTAGATTACAATCTTCTCGTATTAAACCTAAGATCCCCGTAATGATCTTAGTACGATTTTGCTTTGGATCAGTCAGAACCTCTTAGAGTAATCTTCAAAATCTCTGTCTCTCAACAGTGTATGGCCCGCGTAGCAGGCGTTATAAGCCCAAGCCCTTCCTCTTCCCCATTAAAGCCTGAACCGCAGGCTTAGAGTATAATATTACAGTCCTGCTTGCTGCGCCTCCTTTCTCCCACATTTCCATTCTACTTCTCGTTCCTGGGGCGTGACGCTACTCGTTAACGTTGCGTAACGATCCCTGTACGGTAGCGGCTATGACAGAGTTTACGTTGATCACGGAGAAGATCGTTACAGTTGGTTTTTTGAATCGCAAACCATTTGATTGAAAGGGGCTGAGATGTTTTGTAGTTGCGAAGACTGAAGGAGTATTTCAAGTTCGATTATCCATGAAAACTACAGTCTTTTTGCAAAATATGTTGCACAAGAGTAACTTAAAGACTACAGGGAGAGTTGAAAATAGTAATTTATGAAGCCCGAACATCGAAGCTCTAAGTGATATTAGTGACGAGTGACAGAATCTCTGAGTGTTTCCCGTTTGACTTACAGCGCAAAGCCAATTCTCTTTCCTTCCGGCATTTCAGGAAGGAAATTGGCGGGAAATTGCACGTCTGCGCAGATGCTCCTGAGCAAATTCGCCATTCATTGAAATCACCTCTCGTATAGCAACAAAACTCTCCTGTACAAACTTTTCAAATAGGAACAAATGCCTTCCAGTTTTATTATATTTTTCTTTGCCGTTGGTCAGTTGCCAGGTTATTAACTGTTATTTTCTGGAATGTCTTTGAACCAGACTAATATTGGTTACCCTTTGCATCAAAGTCTTTCCGTGTACAATTTTGTCTTTTTTTTTTCCATCCCGAAACGTGAAAAGAAACAACCCCCTGATGCTCAGGGCGCGCATTAATACGCTTGTTTCTGCACTCGACAACTGCATCTTTTTTTATATGTTCGTAATTTATATTGATGCCATCATTCGTTTTTCATGTACTCTCTTCATTGTACAGAATCTTTTGATATTGTAACCATCGCAGTTTCAATAGGCGTATTTTCTTTCGATAACAAAAGGCAAAATTCTGCCTTTTATTTCAACGAAATCGCACAAAAGCGCAAATTTGACATTTCAGTTTTCCCTCCGTTTGTTAAGATTTGTTAAGACTGTTAAGCTATCACTAGTGTTAGTCATTTTGATCAAAAACTTTGGCCAAGCTTTCAACAGATTTTTTTTCTTCTTCGTTTTTTTTTTTTTTGAAAACAGTAATGCGTTAGCTTAATTTTGAATTCAATTTCTAAAGATACTCTCGTGTACACAAGATAATCCCTCTAATCTGTTAATTTTGATGAGCAATAAAGAACTTGAATAGATGGCAATTAAACGTCAAACTCGCCGGAACATTAATCAAATGCTGGGGAAAATTCCGCGCACTCTCAACTGCGCAGTGCTTATTAGAACAGAAAATTCTTTTAACTTTAACTTGGGATTGTGTTCCGTAATAGGAAACAAGCTAACCCGCAAAATTCAGAAATGGTCCTCTAAAGAATTAAAACTTTGAAAGCCTTCTAAATTATTTATTATTCCTGCCATTAATCACAAGTTTCGACAAGTTTAATTACCTTTTTCCTTTTGTTTGTGTTTTTGCACCTCGACGTGTCACATCTATTATCACTGTCGAGACTGCGTTGACATCTTAACGTCATGATGTTTTTTCGCCCTTCAGGTAAATCACGATTTGAATACATTAAAGAGACTTTTAAGACAAGCAGAGACAGATCATTACTCGCTGTACAGGTCAGTATTGAACTGAGATACCAAACTTTAATTTTATTAATTTCATAATGCGCACCCAAACAACAGGGTTGCCCGGAAGCCGTGCGCGCGAACATATTAGCTGATTTCAACTGCGATATTCGCCTTGGAGAGTTAAACCATAGAGAATTAATTCACGGGCGAGTATGCAACAAATCGTTTAATACCCACCATTACAAGCGCCAATGAACACAGGGAGTTTTACTGTGGAATTTTTTCGACTTATTGCTAGCTTGAGGCTTTTGATCAGTACTTTCGATCTCTCATTATTTTTTTCTGTCATACACTATCTTGATAGGGGCGTTGGCTTCTCTGTTCAAGTCAAACATGGAAGTCACAGAAGACTAATCAGCAAAATATTTAAGCGGAATTTTCTATTGGTTTTAATGTTAAGCAACTCATAGGTTTCGTGCGTTGCATCCTCAGTGAATCCCTAAACGTTTTAACTGAAGTTGCCATATTTTCTGTTAGTGAGATACAGATATCATTGTCGTGTTAAGAGACCTTAATAGTGAGTCTGTAAGAACTCTAGAGTCCTAAGGTACCCTTTTATACAGAAAATCAATATCAGAAATGTATTTAGGAAACCCTGTTTCTGCAGCTGTACGGAGCCATTCACGCGTTCCCTAAGTAACGCTGTCATTTCGTTGCTTTTGACCATGTTTTTCCGCAGTACATATTTGACTCTCGCTTGGAGAATGTTTTAACCGAGCCGAGCTCGACAGGAAAGTACTGCTTAGTGCAGCTGGTAGATTTTATTTGAATTGTCACACACTAGGCTCAAAAGTTAAAACTCGAAGTTCGACTCGAGGTGAATGATTCAATATTTCGTGATAACCTGTTTGCGCTAGTTGGTCGTTAAATTTTAACGCCTTTTCTCGAGGGAAAGTTCTGTTTGTTCAGCTATTTGCGCAGTTGTTTCAAGGCGCGCCGAGATGAAAACAAAACAAAACTTGGGCCATTTGGCGTGTTATCTAAACATCCCTTTCCGGGGTTTGACGCTTTGTTGCGCTTCAAGGCAATAACATTGACCTTAACTCTCTCTTTAGGCCACTGCCAACACAGTAAGATTTGTGCTTTATTGTCATTAATATCTCTAATTGCGTTCGCTTTGTTCCTGTTTGCGTCACTGAGATGAAAAGATGTTTTGGAATACCAACGCCCCTCTCTTGAAAATGCTCGCAGGCTAACAACCCTTTTGATTTATGGCTTTATAACGCAGTCAAGTTGATGCGCCTTAGTTTCTCGTATTCCTTTCCTTTCTCGCGTGGGGCAATGTTTCGAAATGTTTTTCCTTTGTGCGTTAGAGGAGCTTTTCCTGGTGAGACGAACTGTCCTTTGTTCGCCCCTTATCAAAGCCGGTTAAGGCGTCAATGATGCGATCAAGAGACCCTGTTATTTTGGCCGACTGATTACCTTAGCTAATGTTATCGTAAAATCGTCTACTGAGATAGAATGCAAATTTTCTCGGGTAGTTTTCTCACAAACACCGCAGACTTGATGACGCGATCGCACGCATCGGTCTCACAAACGGCGGGAAAATTGACCAATCGTGTACGTCCGTGACCGCAGCAATACTATTGGCTCCTGATGTCAGCATTTGATTGGTCGAACAGATTATAGCTACAGATTACAGTTCGACGTTTTAAATCCAGAGCAAAGCTTCGTGAAATCGAATTGCACATGTGGAAACTGAAGGATTTAAATTGGCTTATTGGCGCTTCCTTTAGTTTAACCTCGAGGGACCTAGGCACTTGAGATAATCTGTAATCTGGCAAGAAACGTTTTGATATAGTTTACATAAGAGATTATTGAACTACATTGTAGTTACCGTACTTAAGTAACAGACTAGCATCTATTTTGTCTCGAAACTGATAAACCTTATGCAAGGGCCACTATTGTATGCTGAAAAGTTTTGTAAGAGTTTGTGCCTGTCAACACAATGTAAAGCGAAGTCGTATTGGATCTGATTTTGTGCAGCGCGGCTGGTCCTTTCTCTAATGAAGACACGGCTTTTCTTATATCTTTGAGGTCGGTCACGTCACGATTGCATTGACCAGTAGTCTTGTAGGGTTGCGAGCGGCACTGTGGGAAATGACGGACTGATAACACGTCAGCTAGGTCAGATGGAAGGCTCGATGGCGGCACGGGAATTTTAATTAGTTCTGGAACTCGTCCAGAAATAATTTCTACCATCATCCGCCGTCTGTATCTACATTTAGCAGGGCCAAAATTGAAATGGAGAGACTGTTGGGCTGTGTCGGTGAGCAAGTGGAAGACCGAGGTAAATGAACCCCCCTTAGCGAGTTGTTCTCTTTGCTCTGACGAAGAGCCAATATGATACTCGAAACGTAAGCTTCATAAACTTGCTGCGTGGTTCAGTAATTTACCGTTATCTACTTCAGTATTGCAACAGTCTGTCTTTCGTGATTATCGTGAATTGCAGCTCTCTTGACGCGGTAACATTATCATCAATGGCTAGGTGTTGTGACTTTCAGAAAGTGAGAAAATGCCGGAGATAACAGTGCAGCAAGATTTTGTCTGGAATCGCTCAGTTCAAACGGGCTTTCAACTAACGACCCAGGTTAATCGTGGCGTTCCGCGAATGCAAACGGATTTTTTACTTGTTGGTTCACGCCATGCAGGGAGTGAAAAGCAAGGCTGTAAAATTTTCCTACTTTTCAAAGATTTTTTCTGCAGGTCGCATGAAGTGTAATCCACGTTTAACTATGAGCAATCTTGTTATAATTCTCCATTTGAGAATTTTATAATCATAGCTTGAATCTCCTTGAGTTTGTCATAAGGACGTAAAAAAAAGTGAGAATTGGAGATACAGGTAACGTGATCAATTTGCTCATAAGGAAGTGAAATTTTTTAATCAAAAAATGACTGTATATGGATGAACAATGCGTCCTACAATCAAGTATTCCGGATAAATTAGCACCTTTCTGAATGTCGTGTGGGTTCATGTTAAAACATTCATACTTTGCGGTTTTCCTCTGCTGGCCGCGTGGGTTTTCCTTTATCAGAACCAATTATGTAAACCTAACGCGTTTGACAGTTTTACTCGCAAAAAGATTGAGAAACAGTGTTAGTTCTCAACCGTTCTTTGCCCACGACAGCTTTTGAGTGAAAGACACAAAAAGTAACTCAGTGGTTACAGGGACTGTCTCGCCAGACGCGCTTGTAAATGCACCTTTAGGAACCCTCGCGAGGATGAAAATTACGTCATTGGATTGGCACGATGCATTAGATTTCTGGATGTAGCTAGAACGCCCGACAATTGTGTTAAAAAACCCATTCCTATACTGTTTGCAACCCGCCGTGATAGACCACAAGCACGACAACGTGCAATGTTTCACCTTTTCGAATATTCTGACTCGTGCGCCAACGCAAAACTGCATTGTTTTGGAACTTAATTTCCGGATCAGTTTAACAACACACCCTCGCTGAAATCTTGGAATTTAAATACGACTTGAAAAATTTATTTCCTGTTCAACTCTTTGTTGTCTAGTTTCAATGACATTTACCCCGTGACCGTTCTAAATTACTTCAATGCACAGTTGGTAGAACTGTGACCTGCATTCTGCAATCTACTCCCCTCGCCGGGATCGTATATTCTGGCACCCGCCCTCTTTCCGTAAGATCCTACGCACAACGGAAATGTATCAATTAACGCGCAGTACCATTATAAAAACGAAACGGGGCGCTGGAATTTTTCCATGTATGCTTTCTTCTTCTAATTTTAGATGCCTCTTATTATTTTCATTTTGACCCATCACTCCCTCCTGCTCTGCTATTTGATTTAAAGTAGCCATCCCACCATTTTTTTGAATGATTTCGAAAAAATTGGTCTAAAGCATTCCTAGATCACAGTTAACGTGATATTAATAGACAGATGCAGGGCAAAAGAAGGTTTCGTTTCTCCACACGTGATTTCGTTTCTCTACACGTGATTTCGTTTTTCTACACGTAATTTAGTATTTTTTTTCATTGTTAGGTACGTCATCGGAGCACGTGAGCTGTTTATTGCGACTGATCTCAAAAAAATCTCTTTGCGCATATCGAGAGAAAAATACCTTGTGAGAAACTAGAAATCTAGAAAAAAATTTATGTCGTCGAGAAGTATTGTATTAATTCTGTATTGCCATCATTAATTAATTCTAACCCTTTTATCCGCCTTTTTTGACGGAAACTGCAATCGCACTGCTTCCCTTTTCCTTGGACTGCCCAGTAATACTTGGATATATAACTCGCTTGTAAAATGCATTTGTTAACGATATTTTGAAAGTGCATTTTATATGCCCTTTTCAAAACTTCAAGTAGTGAAATCCCAACCCCTCTTTATACCTCCCTCTTGAAAAAGGAACCCCTTTCAGGAGAAGCCTCCCTTCACGTCCATTGTAGGGAGTATACCCCTCCCCCCTCCCCCCTCCCCCCTCCCCCCTTCCTATCGTGGGGCTCTGGCGAGAGTGAAAATGGATTGCAGCATGTGAAGTTCACGTTTACAAGATTAGATTGAATTATTTTAATATTTTGTCATATTGTAGAATTAACAGAGAAATTTACCGTCAGTATTAAGTTGCCACATATTACCTTGTTGTTTTCACAAATCTATAAAGAATTTTAGGTTCGTGCAAACGTGTTTACAATACGCAGAGAACGCTTTACTTCTCTTGGAAGTACGGTGCAGTATTTTACAAATGGTTAATGTCTTTCAGCAGTGTTTCTAACCATAGGAATTCAGTAAATAACGACTGTAACGAGACGTGTAGTTCAAAGGCCTTTGCGTAAATATGCCTCGAGGCAAAACCAGTTGAAGTGTAACCTCCGATCAGGCGTTCTTTTGCTTTCGGTGAACTTTCATCGTTCGCCGAAAAACAAAGAACACCTGATCGCAGTGTAAATGATGTGGCTCTCCGAATATACTCTTGCGCCGTACTGTCCACTAACCTCACTATAAAGTATTTGTTTGTCTCTTTCACGTGAAGTGGTGTTTGAATCGAATGGAACTTAAAGGCTTAAACGAAAATATATAATGTGGAAGCTATAGAGAAACATTCCAGAATGTTCAAAGTGGACATTACTGAAGCAGATGATGGTTTTTTTTTTTTAAAAATATATATATATATATCGGGTCGACATAGATCGAGTATTGACCAGTCGAGAAAGTTGACGATAAGCCGACACTGAGATATCTGTGAGATTTCATCATTCCTAGAATATTTTTAGCACATTTTCGACTTTTTGACTTGGATCTCCTTAATTTAATTATAGTGAGATGTGCAAGTCTTCCCCAAAACCCTTCTTTAGTAGTGACTCGGCTGAAAACCGCGCCTCATCTTTAAGCCTTCGTGTTCACGTGTGGTGCAAGTGATACATACCTGACAGTAACCTATGCAGAGAGTCAGCTGCATAAGCATTAGTGCTTTAGGATGAAAGTATTTCTTGAGTTGCTTTTTAACTATTTGTTATGAACCTTGGAAAATCGTTTTTCCGTTTTCAAATTTTGCATCATACAGTAATAGGTTTATGTTCCTGAAATGGCATGCACTAAAATGGCTTTCGCGTTGTAGGGCGAAAGCGATACTCAGGACCATTTGTGTTTTAATTTTATAACCTCAGCTGCTACTTAGATTTCCTTATGTTGAGAGAAAGTTTGGTGGCAGGAACATACGAATTGGGAGAATAAGGTCTCATAAAACTTATGGTGGACATTTTTTTTGCCGTTGCTGCGCCATTGCTGTGGAATCCTCTGCCTCTGTCAAAGATTCTACATCACTTGACACTTTTAAACGTAGACTCAAAAAGCATTTTTTTTTCTTGAGTGCTTACTACGGATGCTGATTTTTTATTGTTTTATTATGGTTTTACTTTTTTTAAATTTAGTCAATTTTAGATAGTTTTGGTAAGTTTTAAGTTAGTTTTAGCGAATTTTAAATCTGTAAAGCGCCGTTGGACCACTAGGAAACAGCGCTGTATAAGTGTCTTATTATTATTATTATTATTATTATTATTATTATTATTATTATTATTATTATTATTATTATTATTATTATTATTGATTTGTCGCCTTTCTTTCACGGGTTCTTTACACTCTGCTCTTTGGTGATTGGTGCCTTGAGCTACGCGGAATATTTTTCTCTTCCTTAATTGCAAAGAGTTGCACGGTTTCCTGCATTCATCCAATGCGTAATCCCACCGGACCCTGCGCGGTGTGCTTTTTGGAGGGTTAACAATGTTGAAGAGTTTGTTACAAAAAGTGGATTTACGCTGTCAGTTGAAGTCAGCTGATTTGTGTTTTTATGTTTTACAGGTCGTACGTATTTCTGCTGAAATGTGGAAATGGTCCCATCCTTCTCCGTAACACGACGTTAGAAGCCCGTGCACTGTGTTCTCTGGACACACTGAATGTCATCAGAGTACTGGAAGAGTACATTGAAGAAAATGATAAATTTGGAATCGAAGCTCTGTCAGAGTAAACTGAAACGACCAGATAATAAAGCTATTTCCATGTGGAGCGCAAGGATGACATATCAAACTTTATGTTTAATCTTTGGTGGACAATGGCTCTGGGATTAACTTCCTTTTGTGGGCATTTTTATAGTTTGCAGCTTTGAGGCTCTTTTGTTTCTAGAACAAAAGTTTGAAAGAACCGACGCGTAGCAAATTTCCGAGCGCGAGATTCAAAATCTTCGTTGACGACCAGATGTTGACAATATCACCCTTCTCGGTGTAGGGTAAGGGAAATTTCGCTCAGAACAACGACAATTTTACCGGGGGTACGCAAGGAAAAATTTGTTTCATGACGCGCGGGCTGTAAAAGTTTCAATGTATTTCCCTTCTTCGCGCAGAAAATATAAATGGTATTAAACTGTGCGGATGTGTGTCATATGTTTCAAATGAATGGAGATGGAATTCGACGACGATAGAAGGCAAGACATCGGCATAGACCTCGATAGACCATATACGAAATGACCTCATTGAGGAAGACGGTCAATTTAGAGAACTTGCAGGACTCTTCTTCTCAATATACTCAATATATTATTGATTAGTTTACGAGTTTTTGAATAAACTTGAAGGTAAAAGAGCTTTAAAACGATGCCTCCTAACGCTTGCTACAGTAGAGCCTCGGATCTCGAACTCCCTGGTATCCCGAACTCAATTCGTTTTCCCTTGGATATGCTTTTTTCAGTCACTTACTAGCGGCTATCGCGAAATCCTAACGTCTCGAACTATTTGTCGTTTTGCTTGGTTCAGCTGTCGCTTTCCTCTCTCTCTCCCCCCAAGCCTCTCCTGTTTTCCGAATCCAAGATGGCGCTCGTCCTATCAAAATGCGCTACAAGTAGCTTGCTCGCTTAATACGCCTTACTTCAGCCAAAACTCTCGGATCCACACTGAAAATGAAGAAGAAAACAACGCGTAGGAAAAGAGAGTGGTTTACATAAAAATTAACTCGCGGTTGAAAAAGGAAATAAATTCACCGATTCAGTAATGGAATGCGCCACTCTCTAAATCGGAATTACAATGGTTGCGCTCTTGTATTGTCTTTTGCGTTAAACTTTGTTTAGCATTCAAGGGCAACCTCAAAACCGCAATACGTTAAAACGTTTGTCATTCAAGCATCACATAATTCAGTAACTAATGAGTTTACAGAAAAACTCTCTCTAAACTTAGACTGAATTTTAAGATAAATAATTATTCGACGTGTACTTATTCCAAATTTTTGCTTAAAAATATATAATTCAAACATGATTCATCCCCTCTTTACATGAATTGTAGGTTATCCGTTTTGTGTCGAGATGGTTGTATTTTTAAATCCGCAATTCTACTTCAAGATAACACGCCGTGATAAGTAAAATTACATTGTTGCGGTTAGAACGAGAACTTTATACCAGTTCTGTTTTACTTTTTTCAATTTATGCCTGTACATATTGATAATAATCTCGCAAAAAAAAAACCCATGACTGTGTCGTTTCGGTCCCTCCGTTCGCTACCGAAAGAGGGACCCGCTTTCTATATTCCGTGCTTCACGGTTCTCCGAAAAGAAAGTTTACCGATATGATCGGAAAAAATCATCATTATTAGAAGAGGACCTTGGGCTATTATATTGTGGTTCATTAACACGCTTCTGTGGAAACACCGCTTTGTCGGTAGAGAGTTTGATTCTTGCACAACAGACGCAAAAAAAGTTCGGTTTCAGTTTCTTCAAAGAGCATTGGAACAATGTCGTGGCACGTGACTGCCATTAGCGTTTAGTCGGCTTTATTTGTTTATTTTCTTTAAAACAAATTCGCCTCGAGCGACACAAAAGGAGAAATTCTCAATGATGTAGCCACTTGTATGACAAACAGACCTCTGAGCAATAGCTTCTTTCGAATGTCCTATTTCGTTGATCGAACGTCTGATCAAGTCTATCAAAATGCTCTTTTTACAGGATGAAAAATGAATTATGCCTGGTTTAAAAACGAGTTTTTCGTATTTTAATAAACTTATCATTAACGACATTATCTGGTAACGGCTATATATTCATACTAAGCCTTCTTCTATTTTGATGTCTATTTTTCTTTTAATTCCGCCAAAACAAATTTGGTATAAAAAGAATATTCAAAGAATGTGATGGCATCAGAGAAAATTGCCATCTTTCCAGAAGAAGAATTACATCTTTTTATAAAGTAAAGATATTCTTGTTAATTTAACAAAAATTCAGAAGACACTTAAATCGTAACACATTATTTCAACGATCAGTCATCTTTGTAAATATTGTCAATATTTACATGTAAATTTGAAGTATCGATCGCGTCTAAACAAACCCTTGGTAGATTTTCCGCTGATAGCGCTGGCCTTGAGGTCAAATTTATTTTAAGCTGAACTTTCCCACAATAAACCAATCAGCATTATACATGATAATATCACAAGTAAGAGGATTCAGTGAATGCGCTGAAGTTCCTAATGTTATCAATTTTCGCACGACGGAGATTCACTTAGAATTTTCCCGTATATTTCGATAAGTCATGTGTTGCATTCATTGCTTTGGAGACTTCCGCAATGATTTCACAATGCTTGGCGAGTTCCCCACTCCCCCAACGCTTGGCGAAGTAACAAGAAATTGTGAGAAATTTCTAGAATCTTGAAGGGCCCGCACCCGAAGTGGCCGTGGTTAACAAGGAAGTAATATATTGCTTTACAACCAGTACTTCAGGACGCTGTCACGCAAAAACCAACCCGCAACGTAGACAAAACCCAGACAGCATTTTCCACAAAGCTTGAAAAATTGCGTCATTGTTTACACAGTATACAGTATGCCTTTTGAAAAGGCATGGCCAAAGACCTTTGTCCAGTCCTGTGAGCTAAATAAAGAAAACATCATTCGTGCTGGCAAGCACGTTTCCAAAATCAAAAGTTTTATAGGCAGCCTTCGCTTCGCAATTCCCTTTAGTCTGTGTTGCGGCTGAAACAAAAAAAGCTTTGAAAATCAAATGTTTTATCAGATACCAGTATCTAATTGTTCTGTCGATACACTCAATCCAGTGCTACAAGGCGTCCTGCCGTAATAGGCTGAAAATTTAATGAAGTATTGACTGGACTCAATAACGTTCTTCATTAAATGAGAAACAATACCGCAAAATTACTTCAGTTCACTTGAAGTATAACCTGCTTAAGTATGAAACGTAAATTTTCCTTTCTGAAAAAGTATGCATATTTATAAGGGAGCTATTGACACGTGGGCTATTGAGCCGGAATGAGAAATCAATTCGAATAGGCAATCCAATACGAAGAAGATAGCGAAGAAACTTCTTTTTCTTGCCGTAGTCTATCTTTGCAGAAAACTTCAAATTAATATGTATACAATATTCACAGTGGGGAACTTGAATACGTGCGGTCCATAATTTAACATTTTTGTCCGCAATTGAAAGGGATTGCGGACACGCATCAAAAAAAAAAGTCTCAACTTGTCAAAATTAACTCGCATACAATACGTCCTGATCACGCGCGCCTAAACAAATATTTGTCACAAAAGACACTGCATGTGAACGTTCCCAAACTAAATTTATTCATGGTAGGAAAATTCAGGGCAGTAGGGTTTTGTTTGCCGAGTTTTGCGAAGCCAATCGACGACAGCTGAAGTGTTATTTCGGCGCGCTTTTTAATCCCAATACGCGCTCCGATTGGTCCAACTGGTTTGATTGACAGAGTATCACATGACCCAAACCTCAATTTCTCAAAGGCGTGATTGATTTTCAAACGAGTCGCTCGCTGTAGTCGACTCTCTTCTCGACCTTACTAATAAATTATTCGTGGATCTGTAGTCGCCGCATTTCGGTTCTCTTGCAAGGCGACCGCTTCAATAATGTTTAAGTTTTTTTCAAGGACACGAGACAGGAGCTCCGGTCATCTGAAGGACAAACAAGGACAGGATTTGCTTTTGTTCAACAAGGTTTGGTTTTGGCGGTTTTCTCGTCTTTCTCTTTGAATAGAATGTAACTCCAGGGACATGTGCTCGTATAAATACCCTCAATTTCTTGCAGGCTGTAGAACACGGATTTCCACCGAAACCCTCAGCAATCGCTCACGATTCGGAGCTAAACTTGTTGGCTGTTGGAACAAGCAATGGACTGCTGAAAATGTATCCTTTGGTAGTAAGATAAGAGAGGTTTTTGTCGAAAGCGGAGGTCTCCCACCCTTACCCAGACAGTCCGTTTGGCTTTGTCTCAGAAATGTCTATAACACCTATACGGAATTAAATTGTATTTCCAGAAATGGCAGGATTTTTTTGTCGGTTCGATGCATATAGGAGTTCGAAACTTAGGAAATTCAGATAGATCTATCAATTCGTAGTCAGGATAAATCATGATTTAATTGCATATTCAAGCGAGTACAGTAGTTCGAAAACCCAAAAGGCAACTAACATGTGCGGCCTTTACACACTTCAAACGTAAACTTTAGGGCTTAGTCATTCGTGATTTCTCTGTTTCTTCCAAACGTCAAGAACTATGAGTCTTGCGCTTCTCAGTTATGATGAAATAGCATCGTGGGAACTTTCAAAACACCATTCCCAAGGGCCATGATTTGCACGCTGTTCTTGCGTTAAACACGAGCTCACTTTAAAATTATGGCTCCTAGATTATCCTTCGCTGTAGTTTTCATGTAGAAATTTAGGCAAATGTAGTTTTCGTTGAGGATAGGAGCTCGTATTTTGCACAAACAGTGCAGATCGGCCATATTCCTTCTTGCGTATAAACACACGTGTCCTCGCTTGCAAGTAGCTTCCATCGATATGCGTTCGATTAATTCCCACTTTTGTCGTGGCATTAGGCCCCTTGTTATGGTGTGCAGATGGCTGGGACAATCTTGTTTCAGGAAATCTAACCAAGCTGATCTTTGATCAGGACGAGGCAAGCTTCCAGCAACTCTACTCGGAAACCGTTCACTTCGTCTGTTGCTACGAGAGAAATTTTATTTTTGCGAGGAAACCAGCGTGTCGTTTTTTTCTAAATAATTCTAAATGAAGTTAATGTGGTTTCAAGCCGGGCTAAACGAAAGAAACAAGCATAGCGTTTTACGAACTTGGAAACCGAAATTCTTAAGAGGCATTACAACCAAGCAAAATTCTGCGTTGACGATAAACTGAAGATGTCCATGTCTTCGTGGTTCCATAATTCAGCGCACCGTTAATTTTCTTCCATGTTCGATGTTAGCCATCGAGAGCGCTCTTCTCGCTAATTTTCATTATTTTGCACCTGTTTGATGGCTCCACGAGAGTCATCTTGTGATATACGTTTGTCTAGAAAACTGCATTTAGGTATTTTTAGTCACGCGCTCATCATTATTTTGTTTATAATATATTCTCCATTCAAACAGTATATACATCCCTGGTATATTTTCTTTGACTCGTCTGTTAGCTATGGTCGACCTGGAGTGGAGCTTTCTGCTCGTCATCAGCAAGAAACAGTGATTCAAGAGTTACATTTTCTGCCCGAACAGGTAACTAACCGGCGAACAAGTTCTGTCGATCCTTCGACTGCAATCGATAGAGGGGAAAATTGAGGGTGTGTTTTGCAGGGTGGGGCTATTTTGAATGAAATTAGTCGAGAAAATTCTGCTTGTAGCTCTTGCAAAATGGTTGATTTTTACTGTCATTGCCTGAAATATTATCGATTGCAATCTTTTCGACTAAATTGAAACGGCTTTTGCTTTACAGACTGGTTAGCTTCTCACACAGGAAATCAATACAAGCTTATTTATTTTGTCTTGCATTAGAATAAATTTAGGTGTCGATTTCAAACATTAGAATGACCTAGGTGCTATTTTTATGTTGTGCTGCTAAAAAAATGATCGAAACACGAATCTTCTTTGTTACTTGTAGGTCCTATGTTACTCCTGATTTGTGTTCGTTTGTGATCAAGCGTTTAAAATTTGGTTGGAAAGTAAACAGAGATTCTAGAATTTATCAAAGTATTGATATTAGCAGTTGTTTATAAGTGAATAAAATCACTTGGCCTTAGTAGAAAGGACTACCATTGCGCAATTCATCATTTCTATTTTTTTCACAGAAATTTTCACACTTGCAGCACTGCTAAGCAATAAATTCTTAAAATATATTTTTCTCTAGCACCATGAAATTATATTCCGTCCAACCTTTGCTCAGATTGATTATAGTGGGTCACACTGCATGTTACTTCATGGCCTCTCTGCTTGGGCAAATTTGGTGTAATCTTACATTTCAAAACAGTTCAACTTTGTTCAAGTTCAAAAATTGAAATAGGAAATCCCTATTTCCAGCTCTGACCTTCATTGTAGATTTTTAGTAATGCCTTATATTCTCTCTGTTAGCCCACAGACCTGGTGTTCGGGCACATTGAGCTTAAATTTTCTTACAGTTGCCAAAAACAATATTGTACGTGTACTCTGGTCAAAGTTCGGTTGTTGATCATTTCAAGTTTCAATTCTGACGCTCAAAGTAAATTTCCACAAGTCACTTCACATCACTGATTACAAATTTTGCCTTTGTATTACATTGAAGAGATAATCTTTTACAAGTTTTGCTCAAAATGTTAAATGTTGGAATTGTTCCTGCACTAATTGTAGAGCTATTTTGCAAAGGTTTTCTGTATTGCAACAAGAATTTTATGAAATTTCAAACAAATGCAAGTCTAATTGCAAAACAGTCCCATGATAGTCATAACCCTTCAGTTTAAGTCACTGTTAGTCAAAAACCATATTTTTCTCGAGTTGAAGCTAGGTTAAAGTTTGGTTTCCTTTATATCATCAATGTTTCAAGGGAAACATGCTTAAAGTTGACAATGCATGTTTTTTTTTAATTAAGGGAATATTTACATTAATTAACATCTTGTTAATTCCGTGAAGTCATGTAATCTGTGCCAGTTAGGTCTCCAGTTTTTGTTCAGAGCTGTGTTTGTACTTCTGGGATAATTACCATTTACATGGGGAAACCGGAAGTTCCAGTTGGAAAATCAAATGGTTCGCGCCATTCTGTTTGGGAAGCTTCTGAAAATATGGGTTGTGATTTGAGGTGATGCTATTTGTCTACTCTTTTAAGTCTCTCTAGCTGATGTGGATATACTTTATAGCGATTCCCTCTCCCGCAACGTCGCATTCAACTGTTTAATATTTTTGCCTGAAATTTCCAACCAGATGGTTTCTGTAAATGGTAAGCACCCCTGTTTTATTTGCTTCTAGCCAAACTACGTAAGAGGGGTGTGAAGTCAAATGCATGCAGGTTTTTCATGCTCCATTTATCAGGATAGAACTGCTGTGTTTATGCAGTTGGTGATCTTAAAAATTATAGACTTTTTAAGGGGTGTTGAGTTATAAGAGGTATTGGCTTTTTGAGGTGCCATTTGCTGCATTACTAAGACAGAAATTTTATGATTAGAACATACTATAAAGAACAAAAAAGAGAATTTACAATTCTGTACTGCTTTCATGAAGATCATTTGGGTCTATTGTGATGTATTTTGTATTGTAAATCTGCTGGTGACAATTCATTTATTGATGCAAACTTTTTAGTTTTAAGTTAAGTTTTAAGTTGATTTGTTGGTTATTGTAGAGGCTTCCAGTATGATCCAAAGTAAAATGAGTGGTCGGTCCTGTTTTATACATTTGGAACTATGGTTCTCCCGTCAAACCAAACAGAAGTGACATTGTTTAATATGTTAATTACTAGTCTGAAATTTGTGAAATTTTTAACAAAGTTAAACAATCTTGTAATATAACCCAGTTGTTCAATCAAAGGCTTTTGTCGACCTGCTAAATTTGCGATAACAATCGTAATAACTATTTTAAGCAAATTCTGGCTACTCTGGCTTGAATTAATTTTGTTGTTATCATTTAGTTGATTTTGCAAGGCTAACTTGTACTTCTTATTGGACACATAATAGGAAGCAAATATATTTTCTTGTAATTTAGTGCCTTTACATGTAGATGAGCACAATTTGAAATATTGCTCCAAAAGGTTTTGTTTTGTAGCTTCATTTTTGTATGTTATACCAACAAATTTTGCTCTCTTTTGTTTTGTGTAAAGAAGGATGGTTGTGATTCGTCTTGTTTGAATTATCTTTGTTTTTCTTTCAATATATCTCACCACAATTGGATGTAGATTAATTTTAATAGCAGGTGACTGTTAGACTTGAGACAAGTTAAGAATTATCACCAGTTTATGTAGTGATAAATTGGGGCATGTAAGTGAAAGAAATTTTTCTGAACATTTTGAGGCTCAAATATGCAGGAGTTAAGAAAAATCGTTAAGTTCAGTTGAACCCAATCTCCTTACAGGCATCTATGTTCATGTACATACAATACACTGGGTCCCAGAGAAACCAGATTCCTTGTAATCTCTACCTGTACACTCTCTCTTGACTCTTAAGTTTCTGTATGATAGCCATTTGACTGTATTTTGTACTGTAAAGTAGAAGGATTGGTAATGCCCTACCATAGAAATCACTAGGTCCTCACTGCAATTTACAATATTCTGTATTACAAATTTGTCACTTGCATATTGTAGATCTTTTTAAAAATTAGAATGGAACCTCGTTTGGACTACTGCTAGTCAGGAATGTGTTAGTAACCAGGGAGTTTTTTCAACACTTAATTGAAAGCTCTTGACCTCAAAAACACAATATATGTTGCTTTCTAGAAATCACCCTTGGTTGTGTCTCAGCTATTAATTATTTTCAGCTTGTCTTGTTAGTGTGTGGGATTGTCAAAAGTTGCCGGCAGCAAGCTCAAGACACCATCTTTGTTATGATCAGCAGGCTACTGTCCTAGGCTAGTCTATTTCTTGAGAAAAGACAGCAAAATCCAATATCTATTCTAGGAATAGAGCTCTTAACTTCAAAACTATGAGACATTGTGTGGACATGTACCTACAAAACAACGGTAGACAAAAAAAATACAGCTGAAAGAATATTCTTAATAAACCTCACATGTTTGTCATACTGCAATATCATAAATCACTTTTAATATTGGCCTCTGCATATTAAGTTGTAAATGAAAGCCAAATAATTCTAAAGAAGAAATAAACTCTGGATAAATTGTACATGATCTTCCAGTTCTTAAATTGAAAAAGTGCCAATTTGCTAAGTTATCGCAGAATTTGGCATTCCTTGAAATAATTATCAATACTGCAAGGTTGTTCTTTTGATTTATTCCAGGCATCAGTGACATTTATATTGCCTTGTGTAGGTAAATTGCAAACAGATCAATTCAATGCTATGTTTTATTTTGCACGTAAATCAGTTCAAGATAAATGAGACATCCTGTAGTTGAACTCTGTGTCTAAAATGTCACATAAACTGTAGTGTGGAAACACTACTTGTAAAACAGTTTTTTTCCATGAGCACAAATATGGTTTTTCAGGAAGGAAAAGTAAATATAAAATAATCCTTAAGTTTATGTAAGTTTTATTTATCTTTCAATCACCAATCCCGGCTGAAAACCGTTTTAAATTTGGATGAAAACCAAGAGAGACAAGCAAGAATTAAAAGTTATTCATATACCTCATGTGAGACTACATGATATGTCTATCACTTTAAAATGCCTTTCTCATTGTGACAACCCAAATTTCACGATAAACTTCTAGTGATAGTTTTCAGTAAGTACATTGATAAAGAGATGATGGTTAGGTGTTAAATCAAATCTGCATGTGCGTCTGATAAAAACCCAAATACTGTAATAGACCTGTGTGAGAATGCTTACTGTCACCTACTCCAAAAAATTATCCGTCTGCTTCTAATTTTTGGGAGAACCCTGTTGAAGATCGGATTTGATTTATTTTACAAATGAAGAAGCCCTAATGGTGCTCTGTCAGCAGAAGGACGTTACATAAGCATGAAATTAGTGTCATGGGAAAAGAATGAGAAATGTGTTTGTACAGTTTTTGGAGTGTTTTTGTCACTTCCAAGTTGCCTTCCATTAAAACATTCTTCTTTCTTATAATATGGTAGGGCTTATTTCCTCGAGACAGTTACTTCAGTTTTGCAAAAGTTGAGCAATAAAAATTATTTTGAAAACACTAAGGTGCACCAAATGGGATTGTTTCAATATGGTCTGTGCCAGATAAGCCATCAGCATGCAAAATTAAATGCTCCTTGAACAAAAAAAACAAAACAGAGAGAACAATAGAAGCTTTTTATTTTTATGTTTGGTTACTTAAGCATGTTATGTAAGCTCTCCTCATGAATTGTCCATGGAATATTTCTAGGGACGTATCATCAGTGTCTGTGATGATGGAGAACAAAACACAATTCACCTTTGGGAAGTCAACAAAAAGGAAGGAAAATCAGTTCTGGAGGAGGTGAAGACATGCACTCTGGAGGGAAGGTAAAAAATCGTTTGGCAATGGAACATGAAACTGTAGCTAGTCTTGCCAAGAATATCAAAATTGGACTTTGAAACTTGAAAGTGAAAGGTCATTCCTAGAAATCTATGCCTTTGAAACTATAAATTACCTTTTGTGCCTGCCAAAACATTGTATATAATTAAATACACTGCCCATGAACATGTAGTTATAAGGCAGTTAAATTTTCAAACATACAAAGCAAAAATATTTGGATCCTTGATCTCGTTTTCGTAAGCAACTGTAAGGCTTTTGAGCAGTGTCTTTTCTTGTTGTGCTATGAAATCTCTTATCTGCAGGGTTCCAGCATCATTTCTAATGCTAATTTTACATTTTGTCTGGATCTTCTAGACTAAAGAAGATCTCTGTGTGCTGTTTATCCATGAAGACCAATCGTCTCTACCTTGGCACAGAGGGAGGTAACATCTATCTGTTGGACATCAACTCGTTTGAGCTTCAGGAATATATCATTTACCAGGATGTCGTGATGCAAAGGTTGGTGGGATATCTGTGAAACTGCATTTTACTTGCGTTCTCATGCCTATGACATCTCAAGAAAAAGTTCCCTTCCACACTTATATTTGTATTTCATTTGCATGTAGTTTTCAGGCAAAAAACCCTGAAATTCCACCAAACAACTTTCTTATTTTCCATAGAAACCCTGATAGCATTGAGAACATTTCAGCTGAAAAGACTGACACAACAGAATGTTTTTACTGATATTGTTGTCAAATGACAAGGTTGAATTAAAAATGTGGAAAGTGAAGTTAAAAACTTATTAAAGAGGAAAAAGGGCATGTAACACTGAGTGTGTTCTGTAATTCGGCCAATCCACAGTAAAACATTAATCACTGTATCATTTTAAAGGGATAGAGCTTTCAAGTGGTCATATTTTGTTATCTCAATTGGTAATTTGAACATTAAGTGAAAACAATAAATGTTATTGTTAAGGTGTGTAGACAGCAGGCGAAAAACAAGGTATTGTTCAAGACCAGCCCATCAATACCCTAATCCCCTGGGTTGTTTTCATAATATTCAGCATAACCAAGACTTACAGTTGCATTTCTGCTATTAATGCACTTGGCGATCTTAAAGGTCACTCTAGAGACAGTGATGATTATATTTTGGAGCCATCAGTTATTAGCTGCTAATAAAATCTTGCTCTTAGTGTCCAAGAGGAGAGCAAGACCAATGCAGGTTCTGTGGAGGCCATCCAGGAACATCCAGAGGATTCCAACAAGGTGAGAATGCAGCTGCATAAACCTCTTTGAGCTGCATGCTTTGACTTATTCAAGTTGTTTAATTAGAATTTGGAGAGTCTAAGTATTGGTGTTTGGAGCTCAGATAGTGCAGTTGTTTGATTTCTTGCCTGCTGGCTATGAGGCTTGAGTTCAGTTTGGGGTGAGAATTATATGGATGTGAGTTTTCCTCCCTCCTCAAAAACTGCCATTTTTACAAATTCTTTTTTGACATAATTGAAGGATCTAAAACTGCAAACCGGGCTTTTACATTTGGAGATAGAGCATTAAAGACCTCTCTATTGTACGGGTAAGAGGGGTTTATCACAAATGCACCTTCAAATATTGGCATTTTTCGAGTAGGAGCTTACTGGAATGAGAGAACTACAACAACTCATTGTGGTTTCTGTGTTCATGGATCACTCTGTTATAGACTTCTGATTGAGAATCTTGTTCTGTAGATTTTGATTGGCTACAAGAAAGGCCTGATTGTTCTTTGGAATCATGAGAGATGCAGTGTCCAAGCCACCTTCAGCGTCCAATCCTCTGATCAGCCACAGGAGGTGGAAAGCATCAGTTGGCATTCTGATGGAACCAAATTCATCAGTGCTCACGGTGATGGCAGCCTCACAAAGTGGTCGGTTGAAGGAAGCCCAGAAATACCCAAGGCTGTTACCCCTCTGGGACCCTTCCCTTGCAAGGCTATCACCAAAGTGGAGTGGAGTGATTCTTCTGTGTTCTTCAGTGGTGGGATGCCTCGTGCAAGCTATGGTGACAGGCACTGTGTGTCGCTAATTCAAGATGCCAACTTGGTTGACGGGGGTGACAACACCCCGCAAGTTGCATTTGACTTTACCTCGCGTGTTGTGGACTTTTTCACTGTGAAAGCCAATGGAACGGGTATGTGTGGATAAAAGGGAAACAATTTTCGCTTCCCTAGTCAACTTCCAATAAAATTAGGTGTATAACCGTCACTTTTGCTCGATGGTTGGCCCATTGTGGGCAATTGGCTCTTGCAGTTTACAGTTAAGTTCAAGCACAGACTAGTGGAGTGCTTCTTGATCGTAAGGCAGTCATTTTCCTGTGAAGGCCTTCCATTCTATTAAAAATAAGATTTGCTGTTGTCTAAGACAATTCTGTTTGACTTTTTGTAGATCCAGCTTATTTGGTTGTGTTGTGTGAAGAGGAACTGGTCGTCATTGACCTGATCACCAAAGAAGCAGGGTAAGATAAATGATCAGAACTTTATTAAGTACCTTTATATCATAAAAAAAAAACATTATGAATAACATATTTGTTAAGAATTGCACACAAATTGAGCTGTAAAAGCCAACCAAAGACAGAAAGAAAAAGATGACTGCCATGCTCAAACTTGTGAGCTTGACTTGTTTCGCTTCCTAGAAACCACATCAAGTTAGTCATTTTGGCACTTATTTTTCTGGCTGTTATGTTTAAGTGGTAGGAGTTATCAAACTAGTTTTCTTTCAACTGAAGGGAGCACACTTGAGGAATGCATTATTGAATGTGCATCAAATCAAAGAAAATCCTATATAACTCCAAATAGAAAGCATTTCATCATTTCAGTCTGATTTTCACCAGGGATGTCATAGAGGATATAACAAATTCTCATACAGTTTTTGACAGCATCTCAAACAAGTAGATCACATTTGGCTTAATATTTTGCTAATAGCCTGATCAATTGATTGATTGGTTGACTTGTTCTTGATCATTTGCACAGGTTCCCTACATTCATGAAACCTTACCTGGTGTGCCTGCACTCTTCTCCAATCACATGTTCGTATCACAGCCATGACTGTCCACAGAGTCTGTTTGACCAAATATTAAATGCTGGAAAGAAACAACTGCAAACTGACTTTTCTAGTGAGGTAAGTTATGTAGTTGTTATTGTTTTGTGCAGTGGTGTTAGGTGTAGTGATCAAATGGTTTGCGCATTGACCTTTGGGGCATGAGGTCCAGGTAAGAGTCGGGCTGGCATAGTTGGGGTGGGTTATGGTGTAAGAGACTAGAGACGTCTCACAGCACCTCTCTAACCAAGAGTGTAGATTGTTACCAGTAGCTTGTTAAGGCAATGTTGTCAAGACGGTGGGTGCGACCTGTGTTGGACAAGCATCCCATGGGGGGGGGGGGGGGGGAGTGTTGATGATTCTTCAAAGGGTCTGGTAATAGGTCTTGTAAGGTCTTCCATGAATGAATCAATGCCCTTTGAGAGAACAATAGAACAAAGACAAGAAATAATGTTCCTAGCCCCAAAGTAATGCAGCTACCATTCTATGAGGGCAAACAGGATAACAAGCTTCTGAGAGCTGCTGCACTTCTGTCTTGTCAAAATCATTAGAGGGATTACCTTGTGAATAAAGCCTATATAAGGGGATTAATTCCTTGCCCTTCATTCTCTTTTGATCTTGAAGCATCATGCTACTTAAACCAGAACTAGATGAGGCAGTGTACAAACAGGGTTCTTACACACAGTGAAAGTTGTTGATAGGCCTTGAATTTGAAATTCAAAATTTCATGCCCTGGAAGTCTGTGAAAAGTACATTGGGTCGTAAAAAAACATGAAATTTGTTGTTGGACTGTTTGACTAAGAAGGACAAAAAAAACACAGGAGGCAAGCTGGCCTAACAGTTAACATTTTTCAACATCTAAAGACGTCAGATAGCTTGGGTCTAGGGATTTTATCTGAAGGAAGTTTCATTTTGTTGCAGAGCTGGCCTATTACAGGTGGCAAACCTTTAGTTGAAGGTGGAGAAGCCAAGGACCTTCTTGTAACAGGGTGAGTTATTTTTGTATTTGCGTTTCCTTGTCCTTTCCTGGTCCAGCCAGCTGTTTCCCTTACATGATGGTGAAGCAAGGTGCTTTATTCTCACTGTACCACTCACCCATCCGAATGACTCGTATTAGTGACCTGTTGGGGAAATGGGGTAACCTGCAATTTACTCGCATTCCGTCAAGAATTGCTAGAACTCTCCCAAATATAAACAACAGGCTTTTAATTAGTGCACCTACTTCAGGAGATACAGCTAGCAAAAAATCTAACTTTTGCTAGGCATGTTTTGATTACATGAATTATGTTTCTGTTTCTTGTAGACATGAAGATGGTTCCATCAACTTCTGGGATGTTTCTCAGCTTGAAATGTGTCTCATTTACACTCTTCAAACTGCCAAGTATTTTGTTGGCGAACATGAAGGCCATGAATCCGAGACCAGAGATGCAGAAGAAGAAGTTTGGCCACCATTCAAGAAAGTTGGAAACTACTGCCCATACTCCGATGATCCACGATTTGCTGTGACCAAGATAATCTTGTCGCCGAAAGCAAAGAGCCTGACAGTGGCTGGAAATGGAGGTCAAGTTCTCATCTTTGACCTGTCAGAGGAAGAAACCAGCGTAGAACTTCAGGTATGACACAGTTACTTTGTACCAATCTTACTTCAGGGTTTGCACGGTATATAAAGTTGCTTTAAGCTGGAAACATTCTGATATCTCTATCAATCTTGTAAATTACTTGGGTTGATGACTCCCCGATCATAATAAATCAAAATATTAAATAAAGCGCTTAAAGTGTCATTTAATTTAGCACTCACTGTTGTAATAATTGAGGACTCTATGAATCGAGAGACAAATATTGGAAACAGAACTAAAAACTGGTTAAAAATCCCCACAGGTTTGAGGCTGACCAGTTGGCTATTTAAATAAGATGTGGAGGAGTTGAATTCGGGACCCCCATTCACAAATTCCATCCTTTGGTTGAACCTGGGACCTCCAAATTTGAAAACCAGCAACCTAACCACACCGCCTCCTCCAATCATGCATATCCATTGAATATACTTATTATAATTTATTTCCTATCAGATGGTGGAAATCGACTTTACTGAAGACAAGGAAAATTTCCAGTGGAAGGGTCATGGTCCCTTGCTTCCCAAGGAAGGTTCAGTCACAGTTCCTGCAGGTTTCAAACTGCAAACTGGTCTCCAGCTTATCCCAGCTGCACAGGTCAGTGCACTGGTTGTGGAAACTCAATGGGGACTCCTAGCAGCTGGTACTGTCCATGGGTTCATCTTGTATGATTACTTAAATAAGAAGACAGTCACAACAAAATGGACAGTCAGCCAAGGTAAGCTGTGCTTTGAAGTTTTTTTACTCTAATAAAAGGAAAAAAATGAAGGAAGAAGCTGGACTCTCCGATGTATTCGTCAGTATCGTAAAATAGACACACCTTAAATGCATGAAGCTAAAATTTATGCTTGACACAGTTATTCGCCCAATTCAAATTTTGTTTAATTCCATACTGTCATTTTGTGATTTTTATCTGCTGTTGTTTTCTAGTCCTCTTTTGTGGTAGGTTGAAGGTTTTGTTTCATCCTAAATACAATTACACAAAAATAATGTGTCATATGTAACCATCATTACGTAACAGAGTGCAAATCTCTGACAAACATGAAGATTAATTCGCATTTGATACTTTCTTGTTCAAGAAACGGACAGTGGAGAGCATCTTTCCAGAAGAAAATCGTTGAAAGAGAGCATCCGGAGATCCTTCCGTCGGTTACGTTCTCGTAAAGGATCCAGGGGTGGTGCAGAAAGAACACCCAAGAAAGAAGGTGA
The DNA here is from genome assembly GCF_042242905.1 of Orbicella faveolata. NCBI lineage: Eukaryota > Metazoa > Cnidaria > Anthozoa > Scleractinia > Merulinidae > Orbicella > Orbicella faveolata. Next base: position 23,997,086 of record NW_028301547.1, on the reverse strand, counting down.
AGCTCCAGCATCTCCCACACCAGAGGCAGTGGCTTCTCCAGTGTCACGCCTTGTTGAGGAAAACCGTGTAGATGAGAGTGTGCTAAGCATGGTGCGCTGTTTATACTTTGTTGACACCTTCGTCAGGGATGGTAAGGCATTGATTATCAATTCAGCTCACATTTGCTTACATTTGATTAGAGTAACAGTGCTCTGGCTAGCTGTTATCAAAATTGTCTTTCCTAATTTGGATATGATTTTGCCAGATGCTACCAAAGTTTTGAAAAATACTGGATAAAATTATTCTGCAAGGCAAAATAGAACCAGTGTTTTGGGGAAATTGCACAGGACTACCCTGATGGAAATGGTTTATAGTCAACTGAATTTGAATTAGTGCCCAGCTGTCAAGAAAACAAAATTTCCATTCTAGGCTGGTGCAGTTTTGAATCTGTTTGTCATGTTTTTTTTTTTTCTTTTTCATGTGACATTTCTTTTCTTTCTCCATGTTTGTCATGTTTTTTCTTCATTTTGCAAGAGAATGATTATGAAGCAACTTTATAGCTGGGACAGTGGCCTTTTAAGGATACCATAATTTTCATTTGCACTTCAATAAACTGTTGAACCCAAACCTTTGTCCTCAGGAGTACATCACTGTCCATCGCTCTGGGCCGGAACCAATGCAGGCCACATCTATGTGTGTTACCTGACCATCCCTGAAGGAGAGAAGAGAAGTGAGGAGGAGGTTCAAGTAGAGATCGGCAAAGAGATCAAACTGAAACACAAAGCACCTGTTGTGTCCATGTTTGTTGTTGATAAGGATGGAATGCCACTGCTAGGAAATGTCATGGAGGATAAAGATAAAGGTAATTTTCAGTGCGTTGTTCACTCTGGGGATGAGTAGCTGGCCAATTTTCAAATTGGCCTCTGGATTGCACAGTCTTGAGTTTCATCACTGACCAGGATCATATGTTGTGTTCTTGGGCAGACAATCTACTCTTTTAGACTGCAGGACTTGAAAAAACCTTAAATTCTGTAAGTGCCCAAAATAATTGAGACACCTCAAGAAAATGACACCTTGAGACGATTAACTCCTTATTTTATCTCAAATGCATCTAGCTATAATTTTCTGATCCACTCGGCCACCCAATCCAATATTCTGTGGGTGCTCTGTGCAGTCTTGAAGAAAAAAGCAAAACCATCATTTGTTTGTGGGGGAGGTGGGATGTTTTATTTTTATTAACTTTCAGGTCAGTGGTTGATTTTTTCCCTTTTGTTTTTGGCAATCTCTTAGAACCTGACATGAGCGGAACACATTCCTTAGTGATTTGTTCTGAAGAACAGTTTAAAGTGTTCAGTCTACCCCATCTGAAGGCGCGTAACAAGGAGAAGCTCACAGCCATTGATGGCTCAAGAGTGCGTAAGATTGGCCTGATCAATGTGAGAAGCAAGAATGATGATTCTGGAATGGTTTACCACTGCTTGGCTTGTGTAAGCAACCAAGGAGATTTGATCGTCTATTCCATTCCAAACCTGAAAATCCAGATCAAGGCCTCTGCCATGAAAAAGTCAGATGTGGACGCTATTAGATCCCTGGTGTTCTCAGTCAGTGGTCAAGGATTCTATCTCAGTTCAAGAAGCGAGATGCAGCGGTTCACACTCTCTGCAACAGACTTGTAAGTGTGGTTTTTATTAAGATGTGTTTAATTGCTGTCAGTAAGTGACAATTGCAGCAAACCATAGTAGTCATAGTAGAACCCATAGTAGTCCTCAATAATATTTATTTATCAATACGATAACTGCAGAAATTCTCAAGTGCTCATTGGCTAATTTTCATTGTTAATAAGTGGACAGACACATGAATTTATAATTGAAGGGGTGAGTGCAAAACCATGCTAAGTGACGATTTGGGTGAAAAAAAAAATTTCGCGAAAGGGTTTGAATTTTTGCATGTGGTCTTCAATGTAATAGAAAAATGCAGCCCTGTATTTTTGTCGCTGGTTTTTGCTTCGTTTTCGAGTTATAACGTATGCAAAAATACTTGGCTTTTCCTAGCCATGTCTTTAGTAGTTTATTTGTTGAACAGCAAACAGGCAGACTGTTTATAGTGTATGAAGTCAAAATCAAATCTCACAGCATATATAGAGCGGAAATCTGGGAACAGATTGTTTACATCGGCTATTGTGACGTGAGCACAACACGTGAATCGATCGAGCGGCAAACGAAATATCATCGAACAAAAAAGATATGTGCTGCATTAGAGCTCTGTCAACTAATATCTTAAGCATTGTGTTAAAGTACCTTGTATGCCTGCCTGGTGGTTGAGAGGCATCATAAAGCCTCGATAAACCCATAAGTCATCAGCACGTTTTAAAGAATCAAAATGTGTTCTGAAACTTCAAAGGTAGCTGATATACCGTAATTGTGTTATCGGCGTTCGAAGTCAGATCGAGCCAGGCAGCAAAGTCCAAGAGCAGTTCTTGCCCAAGAAAAATACCCTGTGGTGAGTTGTGGCCCATTTGCCAAGCGTTGCTAGTGTCAAAGTTTGGAAAGTGAAAACTGGTTTTTGACTTATAAAATTTGTCTTGTATCGACCGCCATGTTTTCCCGCGCACGAGGTGTAAAGACCCTTCCCGGCATGCATTGCGATCACGTTCTGCTCGCGCTTCTCGAACTGGTAACTAGATTGTTTCGGTTTTTTTCATTTAAAGATAATAATGGCCAACAAGTAGCAATCGATTGTAACATAGATCTGTGATCCAGGTTGCGTTGATTTTATTTCATATCGGCATGATTTGTAGTGTTTTGAACTTTTGGGATCAGCGGACATGCAGATGTATGGAGACCCGTACATTGCGCAGAAGGGTTAATTTGTTAATCTGTTAGGCAGTGCATGACATAAAGCTACGATCGCGTTTGTCAAAAAACATGTATTTATCTCGTGATTTTTAGCCATTTAAGACGTTGCTGTATTTGGAAAAGTGCTTATTTGATGTTTACTTGTTCAGTGCAGATAGTCATTGTCCCAGATAACCAAAGTAAGTTCCAGATGTTAACACTATTTTCCGGCCGCCATATTTTACCTATTTAAACCTGAAATCAACATTTTTGAGCTTATACGTTGCGTGAAATTAACATTTTGCTGTTTTCTAAGTGAAATCAACATCCTTGCCGTCACGCGTTACGTGAAATCAACATTTTTGAGCTTATACGCTGCTTTAAATCAACATTTTCTGTTTTCTAAGTGAAATCAACATCCTTGCCATCATGCATTAACGTGAAATCAGCATTTTTACCTATTTAGACCTGAAATCAACATTTTTGAGCTTATACACTGCGTGAAATTGACATTTTGCTGTTTTCCAAGTGAAATCAACATCCTTGCCGTCACACATTACGTGAAATCAGCATTTTTACCTATTTAGACCTGAAATTAACAATTTTTAGCTTATACGTTGCGTGAAATTAACATTGTGCTGTTTTCTTAGAGAAATCAACATCCTTGCCTTCACGCGTTAACATGAAATCAGCATTTTTACCTATTTAGACCTGAAATCAACATTTTTGAGCTTATACGTTGCGTGAAATCAACAACCTTCTCGTCACGGGTTAACATGAAATCAACATTTAAACCTTTTTTGACCTGAAATCGACATTTTTTAGCTTTTACGTTGCGTGAAATTGACATTTTGCTGCTTTCTAAGAGAAATCAACATCCTTGCCGTTGCGCGTTAACAGGAGTCAACGTTTTAACCACTTTTGACCTGAAATCAACAAATTTGAGCTTATAGAAGTTGCGTGAAATTGACATTTTGCTGGTTTCTAAGTAAAATCAAAGTCCTTGCGGTCATGGCGGGCCGATCCCTTGTTATAATAAACCGAGGCGAGACTTCAACTTATAACAAAGGCCACGGCGCTAGGTATTTTAATCAAAAGTGAACTTTGTCGAAAACGCTCCAAATTTTGCATGCAGTTTTGTTTAGGTATGTTTAACAATGTCCCGGAGTTTTTCCGCTAAGCTTCACTTCGTTTTCGAGATATTGCGTATGCAGAAAAACCACTCGGTTTTCCTAGCAGCGTCTTTATAAACGAAGCAAAAACCAGCGACAAAAATACAGGACCACGTTTTTCTATTACATTGAAGACCACATGCAAAAATTCAAGCCCTTTCGCGAAAATTTTTTTTTTCACCCAAATCATCACTTAGCATGGTTTTGCACTCACCCCTTCAATTTCTGCAATGCATGAACGAGCCAGAGTAGACAATTTGACAATTTGTCATCGTAAAAAGAAAAAAGAAATTGACATCAGTTTTCATGTGTCTGTCCTGCTATTGACAATTAAGTTTGTCATAACATTGTCAAAGTAGTCTACCTTGAGAATGTTATGACAAAATTCATGATCAATAACAGGACAGATGTATGAAAAACTGACATCAATTTATTAATATTATGTAATCATAATTTAAAGCAGTTGTCAAGTTTATTCAACCTTGGCAGTTGTTATTTTGAAAACTATAAAGCCTTGGAAGAAAAATATTACCTCAATTTTATACTGATCATTACTTCTCATCACTTCCTAAGCTTGAGATTTTTTGAGATTCAAGGTGAATAATTATGTGCCAGTGAGAAGGCTGTATGCCTGGCAAAGGAGTCTTTGTACTGAATTTGGTTGTTAATCTAGTCCAACTTAAAGAGACAAACCAAATCTCTGCAATTCTATCTTCAAGCTGAAATGTTAGACTTCATTTCCAGTAGTGATGGAAAGAGAGACGTGAAAAGAAATGGTGATATTTGCTATGCTTCTTATGAATGCAGCTAAAAAAGTATTCAGCTATCAGTTACTTGAGCTAAAATCTTAGCCCGTAGTGAGATCTGAGGTCTTCACTGTAGCTTTTGTTTCTGACTGATTAATCCCTTTCTTATTAAAAGGAAAGCATTTTATTATCCCAAGCAAATGGGTGATGATATATTTATTACTGGAAATGCTTAAGATCAATGAATAAAATTATGTCACCTTGTAGAAACCAACACTGATCTGCCACTTTCTGATGTGAAGCAGCTGAAGCATGGACATGCTCCATGTTACCATTTTGAATGGTGTCTGCTTTTATGAGGTGCTTTATAACTGTTCTGAAATTCTTTGTTATTTTGTTGGTTTTTACAGGTTGAAACCTGATTGTGTGTTGGAGCTTGCTGAAGGAATGAGACCCCCTGAACCAGAACCCGAAGTTGTTGCCGAAGAGACTGAAGAAGACAAGAAGGACAGAAAGAGCTCAACATCCAGTTCATCCTCTTCATCATCATCTTCTGATGATGAAAAAGATGAAGAAAAGAAAAAGAAGAAGGAAAAGAAGAAGAAGGAAAAAGCTGAAGCTGTCGCAGAGGCTGTAGCTACCCCTGAAATAGCAGGAGAAGTTGCGGCAGAGGTGGAGGCAGAAGTGGAGGAGAAGAAGGAAGAAGTTGAAGATAAAAAGGAGGAAGTTGAAGAGAAGAAGGATGAGGTGGAAGAAAAGACAGATGATGCTGCAGTCGTATTAGCCAATGAAGGAGGAACGACTGTGTCAAAGGTTTTCATTTCTGAACAGCGATCATACACCCACCAGTCATCCTCTTCGGAGGAAAAAGGTGTCCCAGAGCAAACATTTGGTGAAGACATGAATATGTTCTCATCTTCTGAAACTTCATCTTCAGTCACCACAACCACCCGTGTCGTCAGCTCTAAGCAAGTGTTCACCTCCTCCTCTACCACGCAGCGAATAATCACATCAGAAGGAACTACGATTGAAACAATTGAGAATGGTGAATCTGAAAAGGTAAACTACCTAAATAATGTGATACCCTTTGTTCACTTACATCTATCTGTTCATGACCCAATTGACTGTTACCATACTTAAGAGTTGTTGGCAATTTAATCAGGAAGCAGCATGCTGGTGTTGTTTGAGGGTGCTTGATCTAAAATCTGGAGGTGTCTGGTTTAAATTCTCAGTCCTTCCACCAGCTGGAGTTGTTCTTTGTAGTCCCAAGTTAAATTACCCCACTGTGCTGTTCAAGTACTCAACTGGTCAACGTCCTACTAGTCAGCAATTTTAACCAGTTTTGTTCTATTGCGATATTTGTTTGATAATAAAGTGTTGTCACTGAGCACAGCATTGCTTCAATGTAGCTACTTTGACATTTAGGCAACATCTCAACATCCTTTTTTGGTAATGGAGGTCAGCTAAATTTGCTGACTCTGTTGTCTTTTCAGCTTATGTTGAATGACCCTGATCTTCAAAAAGCAGCTGAAGATATGCTTAATAATGATGCCCATGATGAGGTAAGGAAAATTATATTTCTCACTGTTTTTTTTTTTTCCCAAGCTAACAATCCACTTTAAAATAGCCACATCTACTGTATGCTTGTTGATTATATGTATCACTGGTTCGATCAAGTCATACTTTCCTTCGTGATTTTGGATACATCCATGGTTGCAAGTCAGATACCAAGAGTAACATTTCAGGAAGAATTTTATGTCAGAATGGTTTCTTCTTAAAGCGATACTGATTGTTTGGTTTTTCTTACTAATTGTAGTGAAAATCTGAAAAAAAATTATTTACGTCAAGAAGCATATGAATCTGGTTGTGGAATACTCATTCATTCCATGCTGTAAACTTTGCCATTGTGCTGTGTTGGCTCTACAAGATGAAACAAACCATCTGAAACAGCCTTAGGTACCAAAAGGAAATCGTCCAAATAGCACTCTTATTTTGTTAAATTGGATTTTTGTGTACAAATGCAGATTAGATTTGCTTGAAAAAGAACATGGACGGTAGTAGGTGACTTTGTTTTGATGGATGCCTTTATTGAAGTGTGTATTTAAATATAATTTATTATGCAGTTTAAATTAATCGTTATTCTTGTTTAGAATAAGCTGCTATTTACAGCTGTTTTTTGTTTGTTAAATTGTTGAACGCTGCTCTTTGAAGAGTGCTTATCTTTGCCATAATTGTTTTTAGGTTGAGCAAGCTTCCAGTTGAGAAAGGCATTCATTTTAGAACAGGTCTAAGTGCAGTTACTTTCTTTTCATTGTTTGTTTTGGCATTTTTGTGTTTGTGTTATGACTAGTTAGTCCTCAGATTACCACCTCCAAGGGATTTGTTTTTTCCTTTTTTATGACCACACATGACAACTTGGTAGAGGTCTACTTTTTGTTTAACATTTTAAGAAAGATAAATCTTCAAGCTGGCAATCCAAGCAACCGTAAAACAAATTTGATAGACTGGCCCACCTAGACTAGCATAGCTATCTGCGGGCCAATCCAGCTGTAAAATGTAGGTTTTATTAAGAAATAAAATGATGATGATGATGATTTAAAAAAAGGCAGCAGTTTAAGATATAAATTTAAGTTGTAGATGGAGTTAGGTTGCTTTAAAATAAACATTCAAAAAAATAAACGTAAGAGCACTATATGTCCAGTGTAGAGTGATCCATCTACGTTTTCCAAGTTAAAGAATGCCAACTATAATAAGGTTTACACAAAACGTTGCAGTCTCCAAGAGTTTCTCTTTTGTCGTTCTTGCATATATTATCAAGACACTGCTCATTCCATACTGTTGATATCTTGAAACGCTGCTCCAGTTTTTTCTTTTTTTTTTTTGTTTTTCTTCAATAAGAGTGTATTTTAATCCATTATGAAATGAAAGCTTTGTTTGCTGTCACTGAATTTTCTTGAGACAAGTTATAATAGAACATGGTTTTACTGAGGGCAAACATGCCTATTGTTCATCGCGCTATTAAAAGTTTTTAAAACATTTTTCTTTGAAAATGTGTCATTGAACACTTGTGGAAGTGCTCAACATGATAAAGTCATAAGCCTTTAATGCACAACTGAAAATTGACATTAACAAGAACTAATTTCTTTAACATAAGTATAAGGAATTCAAACTCTTCAAATAAAAAAAGGACAAAACAGTGTTATGCTTATGGCACAAAAATGTTTGAACATTTGGCTCAACAACAGGAAAAAACAATGGAAAAGTCTTAAAATCTGTCATCTGCCCCTTTGGTCTCTGTTCCTCCATCGTCGTGCGTGGTTTATTGAAGTGATAAACCATACAAATCCTGACTAGCGCTTTACAGTTAAAGCCAATTTTTGGGCCTTCCACTTAGTGAAAGGTAAGGCATTCTCTAACGCTGTTTATTCTTCTCCTAACAGATGGACTCTGTAGATTCTTCTGATAACGACAGAGAACTCACAGCAGCAGTCAGGGGAAAAGGATTCAAGAGCCCAGGAAAACTGTTTATAAAGAAAAACACTGGGAACGAGGGAACCGAAACTGCGGGCTCATAAATCTTGATTTTGATGTATTCACTATACACTAGGGACTTGGATTTAGGAGGCATTTATTGTTTTACATCTCTTCTCCTTGATGGAAAACTACAGCAGCCTTTCAGACGTTTTTGTAGTCAACAGACCATAGTAGCTGTTTCACGTCTTTAGTTTAGTTAGTAGTAGCTTTTTTGTCTGTTTGCATTGATTTTTTTTTGTCTTCATTTGTTTGAGAATCCGAAAGTATCGGAATATTTTCGAGAAGTACGTAAAAAGCAAGGTAACAAACTAGGAGTGTAATTGTTTTGATCACAGATATTCTTTGAGATTGCAGAGATGAATTCGAAGCTTGGCTAGAAGGAAATTTTTGGATGTCTAAGGCATCTTTATTTAACTAATCTTCTTCCCCAGACCGTTTTATTAAGGGACAAATCGCCTTCTGTTCTGGTTAAGTTTCGTACGAAAGCTTTTCCCATAATTAATTGCACACCCAATCTCTCTCCTGTTTTCATCTCTGAAATTCCCGAGGTACATTGCGCCTCTCTTTTCAGTTTTTTTCTCAATTGGAGTGAACTTTTGACTCGCTTGTTTACTCGTTCGTCTGTTTGCAGTCAAAACACGGCAAGAGTTTTTGCTAAGTCGAGTGCCCTGCACTTGAATTAGATTTTTAACTGTAGGATAATTGTTTTAAAGAGTGGCTTCAATTAAAGGTCGTACTTGTAAACTTCTAGTATTTGTGATTCTTGGGTCTTCCAACAGATTGCTCTCCCTCCCTTTGTTTCCCTGCCTCTTGGGAGGGTGGCAAAGGGTTTTACACGCGATGCGTGACGAGGACGAAACTTTGGGTGACGCGTGATAAGCAAATACCCGAATTTAAAGTGGGAAAAGTTAACAATAGCTAAAATTATATGCTACGTGAATCATGTTACTTCCCTCTCCTGAGCAAGAGGGTTTCAAAGCTGCTTGAATTTTTTCTAGTCTGTTCCAGGCGGTCGTATAGTCGGGGAGCAGCGCAAAAAACACGGCGAGAGGAAAATACTGTGCTCAACTAAACGGAAGTCTTGACAGCCTATGAGTTGCACTCCTCAACCACAACTAAATACTTTGTAGAGGAAAGCTTGAAATTTTAACCACTGCTTTTGTTAAAAGTAGGTTGGTTTTAAGGGTCATCCTTCCACAACATATGGTGGTCTGACGCAACCTTTAACTCGGGGAGGGAGAAGCGGGATTTTTTTACTTCCTGTCCAAATATTAAAATTTTCGATCCCCGTACGACATCTGTTCAGTTCACATAACTTGAAAGGAGTGGCAATCCTCTCTAGGCAAAAAGATGGCGACTGGTACATTTACCCACAGTTTTTAGCGCAACCCAGGCTACTCAATGACCTTTGTACAGGGACAAATATAAACATTTGGCTTTCTTAGTGCCTTATAAGCTGTGTAAGTTTGCAAGGCATTGTAGTAAAATGAACAGCCGCCATCTTTTTTCCTACGGTGGATTGTGAACGATAAGGGACCCGACGTGGGAAAGTTGGCCTTTTTATTCCAAAACATCTCTTGTCAATCCCTTTAGGATCTCCTCACCGGCAGCGATGCCCCTAACCATCTCAAGCTTATAAAAGACCCCCCTTCCTTGCCAATACCCTAAAACGCTAGCCCGTTAGTACACTTGCAGAAGGCAAGAGGACCTTTTCGCGCCGGAAGTCTGGGCTGATATCGGGTGTACTCGGGGGACTGGGCTAAATTACCAAAATGGCGGCTGATTGATTCAACTATGGATCGACTCTCATCTCTGGCTTTCGAGGCTGTCTGTACGCCGCATAATAATAATAATGGATGTAGCGTACTACACGCTGCATGCATTGAAAGGGACGTTACTACATGTAAAACTATTCTTTGTTGTAGTCCAAGCAAACTGGACACGGCAATAGCCTTGAGGGTAAAGATGGCAAAGAACTCCAAAGCCACGTGTGACACTTCTGTAACAGCAAGAGATCTTGTCAAAGGTAACAACGACGCCCCAGAATTGTTAAAAATTATCGAGAGTGCCGACAAGAACACACAGCAATTGTCACTCGTGCATGAAGCGGCACGTAAAGGTAGTGTTAGACACGTCAAAAGAGTTTTAAAGATGGGGGAAAGTATTGACGAACCTTCGCCATTCCGAGACGATGGATCGGCCACGCCTCTGTTACTTGCTGCAGCCTCTAATTCATGTCGAGTTGTACGATTTCTGGTTGAAAATGGAGCAGACGTTAATGGAAAAGACAGAGGTAGGAGAGGAGTTCTCCATTACGCAGCAATGGGAGGAAACAAAGACACAGTCTTGTATCTTCTCCGCTTGGGTGTTCCTGTCGACTGTAAATCGACTTGGGGAAAGAGTGCGTTACACATGGCAGCTGGTAAGGGTCACGCTGAAATTGTAGGCATTCTCACTCAAAATGGAGCTGATCTCCAATCTTCTACCGGATTTGGAGACACGCCTCTCTTACTTGCTGCAGAAGAAGGTCATGTTTTATGCGTAAAGGCACTTGAGCAAAATGGTAGCAGTGTAAATGTCTCAAACATGGCCCTTTACACCCCACTTCACAACGCAGCTAAGGAAGGATACAGAGAAGTTGTGAGTTACCTTCTACGAAGTGGGAGTCGTGTTGATACTACATCTGCTAAAGGAGAAACACCTTTGAGCTTAGCAGTGAGAAAAATTAATAACAAAGACACCGTTGCATTATTACTTTTGTATGGAAGTAGTCTCAACTTGTGTGATCGATATGGACGAACACCTCTTCACTATGTTGTAGAAAAGGAAGTCGCTGAACTTTTAGTTGAGAAGGGTGCTGACCTTCATGTTAGAGACTTTGAGGGGAAAACACCACTGTTCTTAGCAGCATTAGATGGTTACGAAAAAGTTGTTGAGTTCCTTATCGAAAAAGGAAGTACTATAAACACGTCTAGTGGTTCAGGTGACACGCCCCTCCATGAGGCAGCAATCAGGGGGCATGTCAACATAGCCCAACTATTGCTACAACATGGAGCTAACATTAATGCAAGGAGAATGACAGGGGAAACTCCACTCTTTCTTGCTATCATAGCTTGCAAGTTTGAAATGAAGCAACTCTTAATTTCATCCGGTGCTGTTATGAACATTTCGACTTTTGAAGTTCAAGAGGCTTAAGGTAGCCAATAAATATAATAAATTGGAAACATGTCCTTTGTTTCTTTAGAGTTACTGAAAAAAAAAATTGAAGTCTGGAAGAATAAACCAATGTTGGAGTTCCATTGTCCTGAAATTAACCCAGTAAAACTATAGACAGAATTACTTCATTTTTCAATAAATAATCCCAACTTGAATAAACAGATGTCTCTCTGTATTGTCAAGTTATTACCACAGCAAAAGTACCCAGAAAAATTCCATAATGATGATACAGCTATGAAGCAATCCCTATGGTACCCCAGTTATTCATGTCTTCAGAGACCATGATCTCCCAGAGGAGGGGGCATGCTAAGGAGACTTGGGTTAAATGTACTGTGATGAAAGAGTATGAATTTTAATACCCCCTAATAATCTCCTTGAGAGGGGATAATTTATACCAAAAAACTCCTATATCAGGAACCACAGTTAAACCCAAAAAATTATATGTCTACCTTCACTTAAAAAAAAAAAAACACAAAAAAACCTAGAAACACCAATGTTTTAAACAGTATTTATTCAAGTTCTTTGCTGTATGTACATACTTATTTCACAGTCTGTCTTTGCTTACAAATCTCTAAATTTTGATATGAATTTAATAATGGTTTGAATCAATAAGAAGTCATTAGGGTTACTGAGTGTAAACCTGTAGGTTAGCCCCCAAAATACCTGCCAGAATCTCACAATCCAAATGAACTGAGCAGAATTTGAAACTGTCCATAATCGCAACTACATAAGGCACAAATGAAATCTCCTACTCCCGGCCTAGCTGATCAATTTCAATTCAAGATATCACTGGTGCCTTTTAGTCAGCACAAAGAATCGCAACAGAAGAGACTTTGGGTCCTTTGGGACCCAAGGCTGCTGACCTACTCTATCTAATATAAAGGAGGAATGATGCAAAGTTTTTAATAGTTTATGTTCTGACTGACAGTTAGTTGTGAAGTTTCTTCTACTCTACCATCTTTGTATGTCATGCTTATTTTTGCTGGTGCATTCTTGGGTGAGCCCCATTTTTTTATTATAAAATTTTGATTTTAAGAGTAAGATGCAACTTTTTGTAAAGTTTAAAAAAATTCTGTCTAGGGGGTTGTGACAGCCACCTTAAGTTTTTGAAAAAAATAGAGTGGCAGCGGACCCACTTGACTTTGCAAAAAGCTACATCTTATCAACCTTATCATATATATCATAATTCAATAATAACAAATGGAGGTCACTGACGTCACTGAACTAGCTAGTTGTACTGTTGCTATGGTAAACTATTATGCCATAAAGATTACTATAATTAGTTTACCAGTGGCTGGGCAATTATGTCATACTAATATTGAAGCATAACTTGATAAACAGAGGCGGTATTCATCCATCAAAGTATAGCTTTTGGTAAAGTGGTGGTTGGTCGGTGGCTGGACTCTAAACTTTTCTGGTACCTAGGCTCCGCCGACTAAGAATGGCAGGAGGCTCTGGGAACGAGAAAAGCACTCTGGCAACATGGCGTATATTTGAGAACAGTAAACACGTGAAATTAGTTCCTCGCCAGCATGACAAAGGGAGGATTAAAGGACCGAAAACGAAACCAAGAAAAAGCTAAATCCGTCCAGAATTATTATCACCAGAACAATGTTGAAGTAGATCGCAAGGAAGGTGAAAAACAGAAGCCTGTAACACTGCCGCTACTAAAACGTGCTCTGCCTTCTGACGGGGAGAACTCCTTGGGTGATGATGTTCAGAGGGATTCAATTAAGAAACGAAAGAAAAGCAGGAAGGACAGAAGCGTTGATTCATCAGAACCGTCTGGTAGCGTTGATGATAAGCATGAGAGTAAGGAAAAGGAGAAACGAATGGTTAAAGTGGAATTCACAGGAACAGCAAATTTTAATGTCTGTGAAGAGAGGGATTGTAAAGACAAGCCTGGTTTTGAAAGTGATACCAAAAGGAAAGAGTTAAGAGATTATAATCGTGAACATTCCAAACGTAAAAATAACAAAGACACAAAAGAGCCAAAACTCGAGGTTAGCGAGAAAAGAAGGAAAAGGAAGCAAGATGAAAAGAACTTTTATGAAGTACAGCAAGATATAAGTCAAATAGGCGACGCACAAAACACTTGTGATTCAAAGAATGTTGATGATGAGGTTAAAGGTAGGAAGGAAAAGAAAAAGAGGAAAAAAGAAATCGAATTAGAGAACACCCTTAACACAAGGAGTGATAACAATTCAGGGCTTAGCGAGGAGGTGGACACTGAAAAAACAGACAGTGTCATGAAAAAGAAGAAAAAGAAATCAAAACGTCAACCAGGAGAGGCTTCTAAAGCCACCATTCACCCAGGTGTTGACTATTTACGTACATGGCACTTTGATAGGAGCAACTGGAACTTCAAGAAAGTGCGTCAAGTTTGGCTTCTACAAAATATGTTTGATCAAGAGCAGGTCAGTAGAATCATCCAGTGTTTCGTAAATTTGCAAACATGTCTCAAATACATGAGTCACATTAATTTTGTTATCAAGTACAGTAATGATTCCATTTTGCACCCGGGGTGCTAATTTACTGGTAGACCTAGGGAGGGGCGGTTATTGGAGAGGGGGCGCTTATTTGGGATGGGGTACCTTCATTTTGAACATGACGTCTTAGTTTGGTTCAGTATGAAAGAAAACAGCACCCAAGGTGGAGTGCTTATGAGAAAGGGGGTGCTTATCGGAAGGAGTGTGCTAAATCCAATCATTACGGCACATTGCCCTGCAGATTCTTATCTCCTATAATTTTATCCATCTGGTAATTTCCCAGAAATCTTGCACACAATGAAAATAATGAGGTTAATAGTGGTGGTACATTGAAAACCGTTGCTGGTCATGATAGTATAGACAGTCAGTACAAAATGCAGACTGCAAACTGGGTACAAAATGTAGGTTAAGGACAAAATGCAGACTGCAGACTGTAGACTAGGTATAAAGGGCAGACTGAGAATAAAGACTGTTTTTTTCCATCTAATAAGTGATAACATGTCACATTAAATTTTTGCAGCATGTCTGTTTATAACTTACTAAGCATTTTCTGTGATGATCTTCTAGACTGGGGATTATTCTTGGCCATATTTCTTTCTATTCTTATGGGAAAAAGCGAAGCGTCATTTTCACGGCTGGTCATTTGTATAATTTTCTTGTCACTTGTATGGTAACTAGTTAACTACACAATCATTAATTAATATGTAACAATCAGTGTGTGGTCACCCTTGAACATTGAAAATCTATCAAGATGAAGGAACATTTTGGATGTAAGTCTTCTTCCCTTTTTCCTTTCCTAATTTCTTGACCCTGTGAAGAGCCTGCTTAAAGGCTATTAGTCTGCATTTGGCTACAAAATGAATGCTGATTAATTGTTGTTTCTTGATTATTACATGTTATTTTTGTTTACTACTGAACTCTCATGCGATATGAGAAGACTGGGACAGCTTTAAATTCTACTTTAGAACTAACAGGACCTTGATGCTTTGTTAGAAACAAAGTATATGAAAAAACGGGCCAAAGATAATCCCCAATAATACAAATTTTCTTCGAAGATGACCGTGGTCTGTAGTCTGCAGTCTGCAGTCTGCATTTTGTACTGACGGATAATATAGAGGTCAAGCATGACGTTTATGGCAAACAGCTTCTTCTTATCCCTAAATAAATGACAGAAAAATAGAAAATATCTCTTGCTATTCACTACAAAATCAATACAACTGTTGTTTTACTCTACCATACAAACAGCTGGTTTGCTGTGAACATCATCCATAATCTCTCCAATGTGACAAGTTAGAGAAGGGGTTAGATATGAGGTAATAAATTTTTGATACAACATAAGATGAATGGGAGGTACAGCTCATTTTGTATTATTATTTCTCTTGAACTAACCAGAAATTTTTGATTTTGGAAAAAGCCCAGCTAGATTTCTGGGAAGTACATTGCATTAGCATCCCTAGTGGTTTGACTAGAGGAGGGACACTTGCTCCTACCCCCTCCCCCCCCCCCCAAAAAAAAAAACATTTTGCTACCCCCACCCTGATTTAAGCTTCAGGAGCTCTTGATTTAAGTACCTTTGGCCCTGCTATTGATCACATCTGGCAGGGGGGGGGGGAGCACAATATTCCTTGGCAAGTACTAGAAGTGTAACCCAGTCTGATTTGCTAACAGCTTCCAGTACCTAGGTCTGAAACAGGGCTTTTAAAGATTTGATCTCTCAGATGCAGAGGAGGAGGACAAGCTAGCATATATTGGAAGCTAGCACAAACTATTAGCAGTTTTTTTAGTCTGCAAAAAGGGTTCTCTCACTGTTGGTAAACAAGGTAAAGTCTGTCAGGCCAAAACAGCGGGAGCTTACCCCAGTTTCTGTAGCATTAAGCAACTAGGAGTATTTCTACTCCCCCCTGGATGGGATGCTAGTCCATTGCAGGGTTACCCCCGGCATTAAATTTGCCAGCACCCTTTCGTACACCTGGCTGGAGGGAGGCACTGTGAGAGTTTAGTGTCTTACCCAAGAACTCAATGCAATGACCCCAGCCAGGGCTTGAACACAGGCTGCTTGATACGGAATCCAGCACACTAACCGTTAAGCCACCATACCTCCTGCTTGTTTTCCCATAGCTTAACCATACTTGTGAATGGTTATATCCACCAATGGAGGTGATGATGTTGTAGAAATTTAACTTACACCTTTTAACTTCTGCAGATCTCTGATGAGAACTTTCACATTCTTCTCAAATATCTGGAAGGGTTGAAGGGAACGGCCAAAGACAAGACGATTGAAATGGCAGAGCAGAGACTTGAAAGTGAAACAGGTACATTTGTCATTAAGTGGAAAAAAATCCATAGCACATCGATAAAATTTTGAGCATAATGCATTGTAAAAGGGGCTGTGATCTCTATACATGTAAGTCTTCACTGTAATACTTGGCACCCCTTTAGCCATTACATCAATGCTTCTCAAGGAACATTGGTTGCATGATAAGTAAGCTCTCAGTACTATAGTGGTCTGTCCATAGAGGTTTTTGCTGACATTTTTTTGCGGGAGTGAAGTAAGCACACACAAATTTCCCAACCCCACCCCCTTGGTTTTGGCTTGTTGATATCCCACATGCCAGGTTAATATTTTGCTAAGCTTGCAATCTCGATGAACTCATGACAAAATAAAGGGTCTGTTCAGTTGACAGACTAGTACTACAGAGACTAGAATAATGTGGGCATCTTTTGCAGTACAGATATTTGTTTTTTTTCCATTAAGCATTTAGGCATGTTAATAACATTTGTCTGAATTTGTTACCAGTCTTGTTACTATTAATAAATCTATTTAATCCATCAGTCTCTGTTTTGGTATTTGCTCACAAATTATTTTTCCATGTTATACAATTTTAGGAGCAAGTGAACAAAATGCTTTGGTTGAATCCCGAGTCCACCAAGTGCTTCAGTTGCTGACAGACTAAAATTTTACAGAGAGGAAGCTTGTGAAAAGAAGTGTGATGAAACATTAATCAAACATCAATTCTAAAGAACAGAAATAAAGTGCTGAAATTTTAAAAGTGGTTCAAGTTTATCAGAGCCGCCAGTAAGGATTCCAGTTATTTCTGTTTGCAAAGTGTTTTTTTTTTTTTGGGGGGGGGGGGGAGGGGGGAGGTGAGTGAGGGGGCAGGGTGTTGTGGTTTTAGCCTGCCATACTACATGGTTAACATTTCGTGTCGAATCAAATAATGGGTTCACAACACTGATAGAAGTTCCACCTCTTACTTAGGCTCTCTCTCTCCTTATCATCCTTTGTCATTGATGAGGGAGAGCCTGGGATTGAGGTTGATAGAAGCTAACCTGCGATCAGGCCTGCCATGTAGTGAGGGAAGGGAGGGAGGGTATGACTGCAGGTAGATAGGATAGATAGGAGGCTGCTCTGCACTGATTCATGCGCACACCAGACCACCCATGATGTCACTAAGTCCAAAAAACATTGTTATGATGAGTTTTACGTGTAAACAAGTTCAACTGTTCAACCCACTTTGAAAAAGTTGATTAATCAAACCAACCGAAAACAACTTTTTTTACATCTATCCAACCCAAAAGGGATCCCGAAAACGATCTTTCTCGATGTCATTTGCGTATTTCTACTGAAGAGAATTTAAAAAATGAGTGGTTTTTCAGGGGCAGATCCAGGATTTTCAGGAGGGGGCTAGTACTTTGGGGTTGCCCAGAGTTTTTGCCTCTGTTTCCTTCAAAATATTCACAATCTTCTTCATTTTTTTTCATTTTTGCTTCACCAAGAGGGGAGTGGCTAGCCAACCAGTCCACACCTTCTAAATCCACCCCCGAGTGTTTTTTTTTTAACCACAATTTGCAATCAAAATTTTAAATGCCTAAAACCAGCTGACGGTTAACAAGTGCGATTTTCCGGTGTGCTATTTCCGCTGCAGAGAATTAGAGTATGGGAAGCGAATCGTGTTTTTGCCCATTTTCACTCTAGGCAGGTTCCATTTTTGAAGGGATGATTGCTCTGGGAAGGATTGAGGGCAGGGTCTGAGTCGATTAGGACTTGGGACATGACCCCCCCCCCCCCCCAAACCCCCCGGGTGGGGGGGGGGAGAGAGTCTCACATAAAAAGGACGGGAGTACTGGTCGTACCTTTTAAGAGTTAAAAATGTGGTTTTGGTAGCTCTTAGGGTGTTCAGTCTCAAAAGGTCCACAGCCGGAGCTTGCGCGGTACCTTTTAGGGTATGGAGCCGAAAAAATATGACGAGATATTTGACAATCAAATGATTTATGACAACGCCTTCATTAACTTAAAAAGAAGAAGGCACTCAAAGCAATCGTCTTTATTGCTATTAAAAATGACGAAAGTGTCGGTTTATTTGTTGTTTTAGAATTGGAACCTCTTAGGGGTAAAAAAAATCGCAAGCCACACCATGAAGTAGGATCTTGGTACCTCTTAAGGTACACTTCCGACGAGCATCCCGTCCTTTTTTTATATTGGAGCCCCACCCCCACTCCACTCCCCGGGATACTGATTCATTTTGTTGCAATTTTGTAGACACTGTTCGCTATTTCCACGGATTAATGAAACAAATTACCTGGAGAGTAGTCATACACCATGATGAGAAAAACAAAACTTCTTTTTAGTCGTAATACAATCTACACTGCAATCCTGAGAAGGCGTCAGCGAGGGTTGGACTGCCTCATCTAGGGAATGTTATACATAGTGTGCGAAAACCGAAACTCAACACACAATCAGACTCCAGTCGAACAGAAGTATTTGTTCGACCCACTAAGTCAATCAACTATTAATTTATTCTGGACACTACATCGTAATTCGTTCATTCTTCTGCATGAAACTACTTCACACTCTACAAGCATATATTAACTGCGCTACGTTTTTTTTACTTTTCACTTGACAATGATATCTTGACGATATCGAAACGTAATATGTTTTACTCTTCAGATGTTTCTAAAATTAAAGCGATAAAATAAAAGCTGACAACACGCATAATTTTTGCAACTGTCAATTCCTTATCCTTATCAAGAACATCGACCTCTTTCGTTCAGATGAATCATGCTTTTATTAATATTCATGTCATGCAAGTAAAAACAGAAAAAAAGTCAACTCAAACGTGTCAAAAAGAATAATTTATTTGGTTAACCCTAAATGTTCCCAAACACACAACATGTAAAATGATTCCAATGATTGTCTCCCCTTTTTCACAGAAATTCAGAATTATTTAAGCGTTATTCCCTTTCTGTTTCTTTAACTGATCCCAGACGTGATAGAAGTTTTGCTGATATTTGAATAATAATGTATAACTTCGTTAGATTTGGAATAAAGGCTCGCGCTGTCTATCAATTCGGGTGACTGGCGCTTGGAATTCAAGCTGAAAAAAAGAAGACTTTGTCGTTCATCAAAGAGTTTCTTTGTGGGGAACATTCCTTACAATAAGAGGTTTAGGACGTTAGACTGTAGACCGATTTGAAAGAAAATATATTTATTTATCTATTTATTTATTTATTTATTTATTTATTCGAAATTCTGGAATAAATTGATAGCTATGACAATTATACTGGAACTAACACGTCTTAATTGTGACCTAACAAAAGGCCTGTACATGTGTATAAATTACTTGAGTGTTGAGAGATCTATGTCAAGTTACTAGCTGTATAAATGAGACGGCGGCGAAATCTATGGTTTAATCAGTTATGTCTAAAGACGTTCACGGTGATAGGGTTAGACAGAGAAATAATGAGGTATGAATCGTGTTTCCCACTATTTAGTATTTATCTAAATATTTAATTTTACTTTTACATTACCGTGCTATCTGCCTCTTTTAGACGTGAAGCATCTTGACATTTACTGGCCCGTTACTCCACTATATGTTGTTCGCAAAATAAAATCACGCGAACTTCGCGATCAAATCTCAAATATCGTTCGATCCAGATAGACCGGGGTAGTCAAATCAGACAGAGAGGACGCGTGTTTATAATGCCCCGAATGCAATGCATAATGTAAATGTATCATGTTTTCTGTTCTTTCTACCCAGTTGACCTGATACTTCAATAAGATGAACACCTTGCCATTAATTTGGAGATAATTAAAATGAAACGTTCTAGTTACATTTAACTTAAAAACTGGTCGCCGTATCTCTTACATCTGGCGCCACTAGTTGGGTCAGTTAGGAAATTTGATTACCGTATCTTTGCTAAAATAATTGTTCCCGGCGCGATCAAGATTTAGTAGCTTGGAGGCAGTTGTTTCACTTCCCTATAGAAGACTCTACTGCGTCAAAAAAGCTGAGGGGGGCAAGCTGAATCGTTATTATAAGTAGAATATGTAAAATCTATTTGTCATTGTGACAGAGCCAGGACTTGGCTAATTCAGTCAGTTTCATGGCTCCAAGGAACGGCTAACACCAAGAAAATATGCAGTCTTTTTTTTATCAATATTTATATTTTCTTTGTTGGTTTTAATGCATTCTTACAACTTACTTAGCGAATTTGACTATTACTTAAAAAAAAAACCTTTAGCAGGATGTCGGAACTGGTTAAATTTTACCAGGGGCCAGTTTCTCGAAGGTCCCGAGATGTGTTTTAACCCAGAAAGCCGTAGAAAAATCTCAGACCTTATGATCACAGAGCTGTTGTATTTAACGAAGGTTACTCCCATACAAGAAGTTTCAGGCGTATGCAGCTCTCTGTTTGTAGATACAGACTAACTAAGAACAGCTTTGCGGGCCCAAAACGTTTCCGGGCCTTTCGAGAAACGGGTTCCAGCACAGAGAAAAATCCAGTGACTTGATGAATATTTTCATTGTACAACCCCGACGAAAAACGGACAACCAACACTTCATTCTCAAAATTTGCTAAGATGACCGTCGGAAATTTATCTCTTTTCTCGTGGGCATCATTCCCCACTCCAGGAAGATCATATTTTCAACCAGGGAGGAGCAAATCTGATGAAGGAATTTCTCTTAACTGAACGAAAGGAAAAAAAACAAAAAAACAGGTCTATCATCACTTACTAAATTGATGCAGAGTCCAGCAAGGCTTTTTGATTCTGACTAGTTCAGTCTTGGCCCTCCTCTTTCTCGCGCGCGCGCAACGTTTGACCTGCACGATTCTCGGACATCCCGTCAAACCTGATAAACCTGATTAGCTGAAGATACAAAAACGGGTCCGGCTGGTCGTGGGGCCAGAAGTCGCGTTTCTTTGTTCTGACCAAAACGAGCGTGGCATCTGGGGACGAGAATTGTCTGATCAACTTTTGTTCATATAGTTGGACGCATGCGCATCAGAACCTCCGTTTCTTTTGGTCACGTGGCGGAAGAAACGACATTTTAAAACGAGTACCACTGAGGACGAGAGTTTTTGTCTTGTTTTAACCCTTTTCTCGTGAAACTTCTCGGGTTTCATATCGTATGCCTCGATGCAATTTTAGGCATCGAATTCTTTGACAACACGAATATTCACCGGATCTGTTACAAAGGGGTATTTATATTCAGTGATCAACTATTAATGGAAGACGTGGAACTGAAAAAGCAGATGTGTTGCACAACAGTAAACTGGAATGAAAACTTAAAAGTCGGAATAATGTTGAGGATGAAACGGAACTAAAGATGCGACATCTGTGAAACGCTTTATTCATGTTCTAGAGGACGATAAGCTGAGGAAGTACCTCCTCAAGGAAGAGATCATTTTAATGCCTCACAACAAAAAGCCAATATATAAACGTCGACGAAAACAAGGGCAAGAAATTAAATATAGTGCAGACGTGACTAATGTTAACTCCAATTCAAACCGCATAGTCGAAGAAAGTTCAACTGCGCAAACAGACGTCACAGTTCGACGTAAATAGGTGCAAGCTATTGCTATAAATTATATTTGAATTGTTGCAAGATTGCGGGGGCGACGGATGGTACTATTATTATTCTGAATTTGAAGACGGTTCATATTTCAGTCCTTTTTTAACCATGAAGAAAATCGATTATTTTTATTATTTTATCATTCTTGCTGTAATTTTCAACGTTCATTGTTTCTGGATTAATTTGGAAAAATTCAGCCTTTGTTTTTCACGCAAACGTAGACTGGATTATATTGTAAAGAACGTTGGGAACACAATCCGCTTTGCGGTAAAAATTCAGCAGTTTGGTATATTATTTGACTGTAAGTACCCACGCATCTATCTTCTGACGTCACATTGACGTCACAGCCCTGTAGAATTGGATAAGTTAGTGTGACGTCACGTCAGTTCTTCTCTGCGATCCGAGCGACATTTGCGAGTAAAATGGCGTCCAAAAAGCAAGATGGTGATGCCGAAGCGCTCAGGCAATGTGAAATTTATGTAGAAAAGCATAACATTCAAGCTATACTAAAGGACTGTATCGTGCAGCTATGTATCAAGAAGCCAGACAACCCGCACAAATTCTTTCGGGAATATTTCGAAAAGCTAGAAAAGGTGTTTTTCTTTTAAGCTCCATATCGAAGCTTTGTTACACTATCGTGTTGTTTTTGGTTGTGTTTTCACTTCATTATTCTGCATGTAAACCGGTCAGACAAATCATTTCATTTTCTAGATGAGCAATTTGTCTTAAATTTATTTACCAGGAGCATGAGGCAGAGCCACAGGAACATAGCGAACCTGAACAGAAACTTGAAATTGAGGATCACCCCGGGCCCGTCCGTGGCTTTTCTCGACAACGTCGCGGTGCTGTTAGCGCTGGACCAATTACAGAAGACGAAGCTACTTCTTATGTGAAAAAGGTAATTTTCGTCGATGGTTAAGATAATTGCAAAGAAAAAGCAGTGGCAATGGTGACAACAGCAAAAACTCTCGCTTGGTTTTACAGGTCGTACCAAAAGACTACAAAACTATGGCCGCCCTATCGAAGGCAATCGCAAAGAACATCCTGTTTTCTCACCTGGACGAAGGAGAAAGAAGGTCAGTGGGATAAAAGCATTTAACCTCAAGAATTGGTATTGAACTAGTAACACATTTTATGTTAAGTACTTACATGAATGTCGTTTTTTTCCTATAGTGATATTTTTGACGCCATGTCTTTGGTCAAACACGGTGCCGGTGAGACTGTCATCCAGCAAGGTACGACGTAAATCAAAGCGTTTTAAGCCTGTAGTATCTTTAGAACCGATTTTTTTGCGAATATGTAGACCTTTAGTTTTCGTAAGTGACTCACTGCCGTTTCGCTCCTTTTGACTGCTCGGAATGTTTGTTGTTCTCAACATTTCCATGAGCTTAACAAGATTATTGCAACCCTTATAATTCAGGCGGTGTTATTGCGGCAGCCCGTATTCTCAGAGAAGTATTAAAACAGCGTAGCATTTAAAGTTAGGCGATGTGACCTTTATTTTTGCTGTTTTAGGTGACGAGGGGGATAACTTCTACATCATTGACAGTGGCGAAGTTGATGTAAATATCCATGTTGTCTGTTTACATAATTTTGAACACTCGCACAAAGCACTTCGCTCGATGGATTACCACACTTCCAAGACTCCCAAATAGTTTGGAACCTTGGTGGTTCTTGTAGTCTCGCTAAGACATACCACATCAAATTGTGTCTAAAAGTGCGATATTTTCTGCGAAGATCCGCTGGAAATCATAAGCTTACCTCTAGTTATTCTAAGGAAAATCTTGCCTTTTCTGCTTTGTGCTGAAATTTTGATTGTTTGGTAGATAGTCCGCTTGTGCAAGGTCTGGAGCAGAAATAATGGGAGGGCTAGATAGGCACTAAAAATTTGGAATTCCTTGGAACTTCTAATTTTCCTAAGGAGTCCAAACATTTTGCTAAACGTTGTTTGGTTGATGAGGTTGCATTAGCTAAGAAAGTCCAAAATGACCACCATTCAGTCACAACAAAGTGTTAGCTGTTATTTTGTTGAGTTTAATGTCGAAGCCCTCCCGAGATGGTAGCATGCTTTTGTAAATACTCCTAGTCTATGTCTTTTTACATCGAGATATTTCTACCAGAAATATGTTTCCCACAGGATCTCACAAAGTTAGAGGTTTTATATTCTGCTTAGAGTTTTTGTGTATATTGATTTTCTCTTGATAGAGTTAGTAATCTTTCATTTGTTTCTGTCATGACCAGTAATATTTTCCCAAGCCTACAAAATCCCTGCGTAGATTTAAACCTGGCAACTAAGAGGGCATCTTGCATAATGGAAATGGTTCTTCCAAAAATAATTTACTGTACCCAAAACTTGATCTTGCCTGAGTTCTTCAGTATGCAGAATGATATCATAAATCTCAACTGTTTGGCCTTCTGTTGAACCTTACATGGTCAACCCTGATTATAAACTGCACTTTGTAAAGAATTATAATTTTCAATACTGCAACCACTGACTGCTCATACAAATAAGTTTTCCACATCTAAACAACTTAAGGGTAGAATAGAGGAACGAGGGTAACTACAACAACAAAAACAATAACAACTTTACAAATGCAAATTGTAAAGTTGCAACAGTGTACCTTCACAATTGTTACAATTGTTAGCTAACAATTGAAAAAAATTTAAAAAAAAAAAAATTTTTTTTACTAAACTACGAAGTGATACTGTTCATCCAAAATAACTTTAAAAGCTAAGCTAGTTGGATGCCACAAATGTGTAATGAAGGCATTTGTACTGTTAAAACTAAATTGTTCCATGAGTGTATTTTGTTTTTAGTGGATATCCATTTGGGATGAGTTGAAATTAGCACTTGCCAGGGGAAGTCTAAATCCTTTTGTATGCGTTGAAATTATATTTTTTTGGTCCAGTTGTAAAGTTAACCAGCCTGGATGATGAGGGCTTACAAAATTTAGCTCCCATCCCTGTTTGGGTGAAATTTATGAATTCCTGGTCATCCAGTATTGTTGAAAGGGAGGGCTACCTTCAAGGAATCTATGTTTGTCTGACATTTCATTTGCTCTCATCAGGTGTTTGTCAGTGAGGAATATGTTTCCACCATTGGAGAAGGAGGCAGTTTTGGTGAACTGGCCCTGATTTATGGCACACCAAGAGCAGCAACTATAAAGGTGGGAAAGATTTGATTTATGCTGTGTTTATGATGAACTGGAAAGTGTTGTGCCAAGGGAATTCATTTCTCTGATAGGGTTTTTGTAGGTTAGGAAATGGTCAGGGAAAATGAAAAGTCTTCAAGGTCAGAAAAAGTCAAGGATATTTATTTTGAGTCTGGGAAATTGAAATTTAAAGAAAAGTCAGTTACAATTGAAATAATAACACTGCTGATTTAAAACCATTCAAGGCTGAAAGAAACATTTTAGTTCATTGTCATCTCCACAATGTTTTTCCTTAAATGAAGAAGGTGAACTGTCATTGTAAAGGTAAAAAGGGTGGCTTTAACGGAGGCTGAATGCTGCTACTATATCTGACATTTTTGCTTTTATTATTTTGGTCACGGAAATTATATTTTTATCAGGGAACAGTCTGAAGTTTAAGTTTAAAAACTGATGTCTGGCGACCATTTCTGATCATCTTTGGAGTTCT
Source organism: Orbicella faveolata (assembly GCF_042242905.1). Taxonomy (NCBI): domain Eukaryota; kingdom Metazoa; phylum Cnidaria; class Anthozoa; order Scleractinia; family Merulinidae; genus Orbicella; species Orbicella faveolata. The sequence goes on along the minus strand of NW_028301547.1, from coordinate 23,971,620 downwards.
TGGACTAGTGTTCATGATCTATTTAGAAATATTTCATTGTATAATGTGCAGCCAGTGTAACCAAGTTTTCATGGGGCTAAGTGGTTAGCAACTTAGGTACACTGTTTCTATACTAGTAATCATTGTTACAACTGTATTGGTAATCATGGAGCAGCTTGTTGATTAAGAGAAAGTCATCAACTGCTTGCAATTATGCTTGACTGAACAGTAGTAGAAGTAGACATTGCAATAGAAGCACTACAAAACCTAAGTGACTGCTTTGCATTATACTATGTTAAGTAGGATCTCAACTTTTGTATGCTAATAACTAGAATAACCCATGCCCTAAAGAAGGGGGAAAAAGTTGAGTGCTACTTGCTTTAGATTTGGCACCTTTCAGTGAGGATTTCTGGTTATCCACTCAGTGGAATCCTGACTTCTCTAACCCTTGATTTTTTGAACCCCTGTGATAACTCAAGCCAAAAGTAATTTCCTTCCCCTCAGTAGAACTCGGTATTTTTACCCAATCTCTTGAACTACTGGATTTTTCAAACTAATTTTCCTTTCCCTTGGATGTTCGAAAAATCGGGATCCCACTTTTTTTTTGAATTCTTCAATTTTGACTTTGATCAATCTCAAACTCTACAAAACACTGGCAATGAAGAACAATTTAATGCAAGACTGGTTATTTTGCCATGATATGTGTGTTAATCAACTTGTCTGTCTGCTTTGTGTCTCAGTCAAAAACAGATGTGAAGCTTTGGGCCATTGATCGAGTGACTTACCGACGGATATTGATGGGAAGTCAGATTCGCAAGAGGAAAATGTATGAACAGTTTCTTGAGAAAGTCAGTATTCTCGAGTCATTGGATAAATGGGAACGCCTTACCGTGGCTGACGCACTGGAAGCTGTTTCTTATGAGGATAATGAAAATGTTGTAGTTCAGGGAGAGCATGGTGATGAATTTTACATCATTGTTGATGTAAGTATTTCCTGAAAAACTCTTACTTAATATTTCAAGGATGTGATGCTGTCAACCTAAGTTCTGATCTTGTTCATTATTAAGCTCATTCCCAGTGGTAACGTTTTGCCATTTTGGTTAGTACTGAAGTTTCGATGGTCAGTTTTCTTTATTTTTGTCTTGTTTGCTTGGTGTTGTATTGACTTTATAATGCTGTTAAATGTAATTCAACAAAGTTTACAACAAAGCTACATTACTAGTTGCTGTTACTTCCAGCCAGCGGTATTCGTATGGTATTGCAGGTTCAGTGCACTTCGCCATTGTACTAGTGTGTTCCAGCTTTGTACTAGCGTGTAGTGTGTTCCAGCATGATGGTCCCTGGAACATTTTGGTCATAGGATTGAGCAGTTTCCTGCACATCTTTGGTCTGTTTGTTGACGTCTTTCTGCCCCCCTCCCATCCCTGTCTCTACTGTTAACTCCGTGTGACAGGTGCCTGGAAGACTGGGTGGGGGCTCCTGGGTTGCAGGGATTCCCAGCCATGGGAGCGTTATACTGCCTAGGGTCTGGCTGGTCACAGTGGAGGCCCCTGGATATTCCAGGCACACATCTTCTACAGCTCAGTACAGTTAATGAGAAATGACATGATAATCCCTCATCGATTTCAAGATTTAACCAGTAATGTTTTATAGGGGGTAGCTGTGGTGTTGCAGCGTAGATCACCAAATGAAGATTATATTGAGGTCAGCCGATTAGGACAGTCTGACTACTTCGGTGAGTGAGGATATTTGAAGCTGTGTTGGACTTTAACACTGTAGTGTAAAATAATGTAGATTGGCAATTTGTATCAACAACTGATATTGGATGCACGAGTTGAGTTTGCCATAGGGAAAGAAAAGTTTAGATGTCACAAAATGCAGACTGAGGAGTATCAAATTTGTGCTTTCAGGTGAAATTGCTTTGGTCCTTAATCGACCTCGAGCTGCAACAGTCCGGGCAAAGGGAACACTAAAATGTGTCAAACTCGACAGGCAGCGGTTTGAACGAGTGCTGGGTCCATGTATCGACATCCTCAAAAGGAACATACAGCAGTATAACAGCTTTGTTTCATTAGTGGTGTAATAAAGTTAGTGATCAGCTACAGATTGTATTTAGCAATGTAACAGATCCAGTGATTAAGTGAGTGGTGGATAACCCTGTATGTATCTGCATAAAGGCAATTGTAATACTACAGCAATGAGTGTAGGTACATTATGTCATAGAATCATAAGTTATTTGCATATCTTCCCTGAAACTTATAATTATTGGTCGCGATCCATGTCTAGCATTGTTAATCTTGTTTTTGTTTGGCCATTGTAGTCTTCCCATGCTTTGTTCTATTTTATCACTTACGTTTTTAGTATTCAATTAAAGGTACTGTATGTTAGGTAAATCTACAAAGGCTATTCAACACCAATATCTTTAAGTTTCAAACTGCTGGTTTCTCCAAACAATTATGTCAAGAAGCAAGTAATTTTACATAAAATTGCCACCTTCTGTAGAGCTGTCTTTCCATTTTTTGTGCTAGGTTAAGTTAAGGAAAAAAAAAATCTTCTCTGCAAAGGTTAAAATGAAAGGTGTGATCCACCTTTGCAAATATTTGCAGAAGTGAATATGAAACACATCCATTTTGTATTGTCCAGTGACTATAGTTAACAACCTATTTTACGGGTCTGCATTAGTGATTTTGAGTTGTCCTTGTCATTAACTTGTGCTGTCCACAGTTTGGTTGTTTTATTCATGTTATTTATTTATAGTTTTATGTGGTTTGATGAAAAACATGATAAAGTGCTATGTAATTAAGTAATTGTAAGAATGAAAAATAAAAAGTGCAGTGGAAAGGGTTTTTGTTGTGATTAAACAGACCTTTTTGCTTCAACTGGTCACTTGTTGGTAATACAAGAACTAGGTGGATGTGGCATCAATCTACTGTCCCAGAGGGTACTCCCTATAGTGGCCTGTATGGGGAGGCTCTGCCTAAAAGGGTTAGCTTTTTCAGGCTTCAGGTATATAAAAGGGTAAGTTAATCTGTCATTTAGTTATTTTAAGGACCTTAAATTAAAATGTTTTGAACAGATTCACCTTATGGCTGTATCATATCATTAATTGTTAGGCGCTACATGAAAATGACAAGACTTCCTTTATTGGTGACTCGTTCATAATATGTGAAAGGGGCACCTTTTTTCAATTAAAGGTATACGAAACGGGTACCTTTCGTGTTAAAATGTTATACAAAAGGGTAAGGGGTTAGACCTCAGGGCAGAGCCTGCCCGTATAGAACTTTGTAGAGTAGCCCCCCTCATCCACCCTCCGGGTCTAGCATAGCCTTGTTGCACCATTTGTGCTGAAGTTCTTTATAGCATCTTTATCATCATGAAGTCACTAAATCTCTTATTTGTTAATTTGGTTTACAAAAGTCCTCGGCAATCTTCAGCCTGAAGATTCACGATTGGTCTCCTTTAGAGGGTTAATTTAAATCTTGCAAAGAGCACCCCACCCTTAACCTGGGATTCCCCTTGTACACCTTTCAGATACCACGTTTGGGAAGCACAAGCGATCATTGAATAATGCCATTCAAGAGTTCTCATTGGCTTAAGGTTACAGTATACCTTCAGATCGGCAATTTTCTTCAAATTTGGATTTTTGGTTCAAACTAATGGTCGAAGAGTAATCTCTAATTTCTGAAAACAAAATTGAAAAAAACCTAATATTGGCGGAGAAATGGATGATTTACGTTATGGCCGGAAGTAAAAGTTCCCTCTTGATTGACAGCCCTATAACGTGTATGCAATCAACCGAGACTACTTTCGCCGGAATATTACCGATATGGATACCACGAATTGGCTGGCTACTCAGTTAATCAGCATTGTTAATCCAAGCATTTTTCGTATTAGATGTAATTCTGTTAAGTTATAAGTAAACATGGACCACGGAAAACTCCGTTTACCAGTTCGAAAAAGCGAAGAATGAATGAAAATACATCAATGAGTGAAGAAGCGAAAGTTGGCCTCGCGGATGAAGCTACGGACGTATGAAGCGGGCAAAAAGATCGAGTCAAGGGAAGAGAAAGGTTGTGTTAAATTTGGAACTCGACAGCGATAACAGCGATGTTTACGGTGACTCTTTTATTGAGTTCGATACCGATGAATCGTCTAACTCTTCGAGATCCACTGGAATATTATCCATGCACATTTGCTCTGCCGCGCTTTCTTTTGTTTGTTCTCGTCGCCCAACTACTCTAGCGTTCGTATCCTTTTTCGTCTTCCCCATTTTGCCAAACCAGCTTCAAGAAAAACCCAGCTGCAGAAAAATTATCTCTCCGCCTTGAGCGCATTGCGAAACGCAAGGTTTTTTTGCAGATTCACGCGTAAATTTCACCGCGAGTTAATGGTAGTAAATTTTCCAAGCGCTGATTGGCTCAGTGATCTGAGAACCCAGCTGAAGGCGTTTGTGGGCGGAGTTTGTTTGCGAAGCAAGATATTTTTCTTAGCGCTGTTTTCTCGAATAATTTTTTTCGCTTGAAGCAGACACTTTAAAGAGTTACAACTCAAACTGAATTTGTTTGTTTGCCCTCAAATTTGGACAGTAGCTAGATTAACATATAAAAAACAAACACGTGTCTACGAATTGTTTATTTCGAAATATTTTTTCTCCGAGAGCGATTTTTGTACGATCACTTCACATTTTTTAAATCCTATTTCGAAAATGTTCTGTAACTTTTTACTACAATTGAATGTGGAAAAACGCAGACACGCTTTTTAGCGCTTTTTGTCCTGAAACCGAGGAAAAACATAAATTGGCGAAAAACAAAATTCGCTTTGACTTGTAGCTTCCAAAAGGTGATTAGGACGCTTGCATTTAGTGGCCGTGAAAAAATTGGCAATTCATTTTATTTCAAAATTTTTGGTATGGTTTGATAGCCAGCTCTATAAGCTTTAATTTGATATAGGGGCTTAGGTATCTACAGCTTAAACCGGACGCGCTACATCGCTTGGACGCGAGACAACCCTGAAGGTATACGGTAACCTTAAGCCATCACGATATATGAGCCATTATAACACGTACATGCTCTACAAATAACTCGTTTTCACTGTCACGCAATATAAAATAAATCGAAAACCATTCAGTGGATGAAGTCAAGAAATTGTGATCTTATATGAAATAAATAAAGACGACACTTCACCAAGTTTTCGGTCTGTGCGCTTTTCCAAACTGCAGCTTTTCGTCGAAATGTTTCGCAGAAATTTAGAGCCCATTATGGAAACGCCATGTAGGTGCACCACATATCGATACTCTGGTTTCCAAACAAAAGCACACTATTGAACTGTAAAATTGTAAACAGATATAAATTTACTTTTTATGCCTGATGGGGATAGAAACTTTGGTGTCATTTGAAAACGACTTCACCCAACCGACAAGGGGAGGGAGAGGAGGGCGCCTGGGAACGAGCTTATAAACTCTGACGTCAAAAGTTATCAACCAATCCCGTAGCCTGCCCAAAGCAAGAGACTTTTGGAGGGAAGTTCGATTCGATTCGCGCTATTCTTCGGTAGTTTGGTGATGTAGATTTATGTACTGCGAGGAAGAACCGAGTATTTTTTATGTGCTAAGGAACAGACAGATCTTATTATCAATGCCTTGTTTGTTTGCGACGAATGGAAATCTTTAAAAGGTGGTTTAACCACTTTCAATAGAGAGCTTGCTCTGAATTTGGCTTTGAGTAAGAACTTTAATGTTTTCTGTTATGTCACTCAAAGCGACGAGGAAGACAGAAAAGACGCCAGTAAACACGGAGTGAATTTAATCACTGCCAAGAGTATTCCTGGATCTACTGATCCCCTAGATCATTTGAAAATACCGCCGCAACTTTCAATTGACATCGTGATAGCCCTGCGTATTTCATAGCGGAACGTACAAAGTGCAAATGGATCCAATTTGTTCACGTATTCTGTGAAGATCTCGGAAAGTTTAAGAAAGGGAAGCGATCGACAGTAGATACGATTGATGAAAACGAAAACAAGCACAAGCTTGAAATACAGCTGTGCGAAGCGGCTGATGTGGTTGTAAGCGTGGGATCCGGACTACAATACAAGTATGGAAAATGTCTTCCGGGTACTGATGTTCAGGTTCTCACCCCGGGAATTTTGGAGAGTTTTGCCAATCAGCCGAAGCGTCTCCTTCCAGAGCCAGGTCCTATCGTGACAGATGATTTCAGTGTCTACGTGTTTGGCCGAGTAACCTCGGAGGACCTATTTGTTAAAGGATACGATATCATTGGAAAAGCAATCGCTACCTTAGGAGAGAGATTCAAACTGACATCTGTTGGTTCACAACGTGGCAAACAAAGAGAAACAGAGGCATGGTTTGTAAAGAAAACGGGGATTAGGCGCGAGCAACTAACAATCCGTCGTCATTGTAATCAAGAAGAAGTGAAGAGGATGCTGTACGCCGCAGACTTGGTTGTTCTGCCATCTCGTGCTGAAGGCTTTGGCATAGCTGCCTTGGAAGCCATTTCTGCTGCTATCCCAGTTCTTATCTCTAGGCATTCAGGAATCGTTTTAACTCTTCAGAAAGTAAAAGGTGGAGACTCTGTGGTTGTAGCAAGTCAAGAGCCAGAGGAATGGGCCAGGAGAATCGAGGAGTTGTCCCGCAAAGCACCCAAAGAGAGATCTGATAATGCTATTCACCTGCGAGAGAATTACAGAAGAATGTACCCATGGAGCATCGCATGTGAGCGATTCAAAGGGATAATTGAGGATCTTTTTAAAGGTAAAGATACCAAACAAGGTGTTTTCTTCATTTGTCCATGTCACCCACTATGATTGGTCAGGTAGTTCATTCCCTAGGTGCAGTGTTAATACACAATCATAGAATTATTTTCTTCAACAGATGCAAAGACAGGGTCTAACAAGGAGAACATTTATTGTAAACAAGATGACCAGAAGTCAAATGAAAGAGTTACCAGTGGCATGGGTAAACGACCTCTATCTGCTGAAGAAGACTTAGAGAATAAAAGAAGAAAGTTAGAGAACTGTGATGAAGCTGCTGTTCTACAGAGGCAAGTTTCACGGGACCTGCTTAATCTCTTTCGCATTCGTAAAAATGAAAGTCATCGGCTCAAATGGGGTGATGTATCCTTGGCAAAAGACCCAACAACTGGAAAAGAAAGTCTTGTTTTGAAAGCTAGATGTAGTTCTAAGCCACGTCAAGTTTTTCTGCCCGTAGCACAGATGAGTACAGACCCAGGCACCAGCCAGTGCCTAGTTCAGACATACAAAGAATTTAAAAGTCACAGACCAGAAGAGATGAAAGAGCCGGACTCCCCTTTCTATTTGGCAGTCAAAGCGAAAAGAAGACCAGGAGATCAAGTGTGGTACATGAAAAGGGCACTGGCACAAAAGAAATTAAAATTGTTTTTATGACTGAAGTTTGTTATTTGTTTTTGCAGTGATCCCAGGCTGATACTGTAGTCCATTAGGTATTAATATAAGAAGTAATCAAAGACTGATAACTATGTTAAATATGTTAAAAATGAGATGGTTAAAATGCAATTAGCCCTAATTTCCAAATCAGTGCGACTGTACTGATTTTACACATTGTATCCTTCTATAGCAAAATTCATGATCATGACTGATTCTCCGAGTGCCTATTTGTGACAAAATTGGGCGCGTTCATGTGAGTGTCCAAGTACAGGTATCCATTTACAAAAAGTTGTAATTGGATACCTGTAGTTGGATACGTAAAGTGATTCACATATCAGTTACGTGGGCTTTAATGGTTTCTTCTTAATGTTGCGTATAGTTTTTAAAGCTCATGGAAAGAGCTACTGACTTTTTCGCTCAAAAGAATTTCTCCCAAGACTTTTTTAATTTAGAAATTTGTTGTAGATATGATTGATTGGTAATTGGACCTCACATTATACAATTCAGTGAGTAATTGTGCTCGTAAGTTCAAATCAGCTTACGCTTCACGCTCATCCGATTTTGAAATTACTCTCATGATTAATAATAGTAATTGGACTGAGTGGAGTACAATTCAGGGAGTAATCATGTGAGTAATTTCAAAATTGGACGAGTGCAAAGTGCAAGGCCGATTTGAAATTACGAGCATGATTACTCCCTGAATTGTACGACACAGGGTCCAGTTACTAATTGATCGTATCTATAACAAATTTTGGAATAACAAATGTCTTTTGAGAACTTCTTTTGAGCGAAAACGTCTGTAGCGCATTTCATAAGTTTTTCAAACCTGTACAAAGCCATTAAAGTGCGCGTAATTGACGTGTGAATCACATGGGTATCCAATTACAGGTATCCAATAACAAAAAGTTCAAATTGGATACCTGTAATTGGACACCCACGTGATCGCGTGCTGATTACATGACAAATGGGCATGTGGAGAACCAATCACGATCAAGAATTTTGTTACAGATACCATTACTCCCTGAATTGTACTCCACTCAGTCCAATTACTATTGCTAATTTTACAATCAATAACTAAAGGTACTTTGTGGTAATTTTGTTAGCAAGGATTAAATTTAATACTCAAAATAGTGTTAATATAATATTATTACCTTCATTCTAAGGAAGTCCTGTCCTTTTTTCCTGATATTTGGTTGAATGTACAGATGTAAATAAAATATAAGGATGTAAGTGAGGCATTTGGATGTAATTTAGCTACAGCTCCAAATTATGTTTGAGTTGTTGTTCCATAACCTTAACTGTCCCTTTCTTTTCAAGATGTGTTTTATTTAAGAAATAAAAAACGTGTACCGTGTTTCTATCGAGTTATAGAAACACAAGTGGAAGTTTGGGAGAATGAGGAATGCTGTGGGAACACGAGCTGCAGGCGAGTGTTTCCACAGCTTTTTTGAGTTCTCCCAAACTTTATGGAGTGTTGCTATAACTGGATAGAAACACAGAGAACATGTTTTCTATTTCTTTTAGAAAACACCGCGATGAAGAAAAGAAGAACAGGTTTGTTACTTTGATCATCAAAATGGAAATTCTCTTTGCTCGCACCATCATTACATCAACGGCTCGTGCTAGTTCTGTGTTTCCATTGAGTTATAGAAACACGATTTTTAACCAGTCAGTGCGCGTATTTTCTTAGGGCTGTTTTCGAATTTATTTTATTGTATCTTGAACAAAATATTATGGTATGTTGTGTTAAGCCAATTGTGCCTACTTAGGAATTATTGTGGTCAGTACCGGTAGTGATTTGCAATGTCAGAGTTGCAGTTCCTCAGCCTACCTGCATGCTTACTTGAGGATGAAGGTCAAGATTGGCTTGCATAACAGTTTTGTCATTACTTCTCCAGTTGTTTTAAAAGCACTAATCAGTAATATGAAAATTTAATAGGCCATTTTACAATTGTGTGCTCAGTTACCTGGCCTTTGAATGCAAGCGAGGCTGGAGGTGACCTAGCTTTGATACAGACCTCTCTGCTTTTCTCAATCAAATGCCAACTAGTTAGCAGGAGAACAACTTGATTTACACAACAAAAGTGGTGAGGTCTGTATCAAAACAAGGTCACCTTCAGCCTCGCTGCCATTCAGAGGCCAGGTCACTGAGCAAACAACTGTAAAATGGTCTATTGTTGTATAGAAGAATAAATTATGAAATCAGTAGGTACCTAGAGTCATCACTCCCTTATACATGATTTGCACTATGGCGTCATTTGACTACAACTACCAGAATACTTGTTATCTGGTTATCCAGTTGTTATTTAAACCCCACTGGGGCTTCAAAATTTACATAATAAAGAACATTTGAAAGGAACTGTAGTAGCTGTGGTCAAATGATGACAATGTGCAAATCCTCTACTGCACAAGCCTCATTCTCTAAATATACTCCTGTGCAGTAATTTTGTGTAGAAGATGAAGATGTCTTTTGAAAAAAAATATACAGTGTACATTTGCATAAAAACAAGAGGGAATACCAAAAGGGGAAATACTAAGGCACTTTTCAATGTTGACAATACAGTATTATTCTCACCTGGGCCCACATGAGCAAGCACCCTAATTTTCTTTTCCATGGGCCTAGTTGTTTTTATCGGTCACATGTTATGCTGCTAACCTTGTCTGTTTAAAAATTGATTTTTCCAATTCACACATACTCTATTTTCATGATTTGCTGGAGGACTCAGGGATCAGCGACCTTCCCTCCCCACAGTAATAACTTTTACACTCGCTTACTTGGGGCTCTTGCTCCCCTTCACCTCTGCAGTCACCTTGTTTCCCATAACTTAACAATACCCAGAGTGATTTGAGAGTAAGGGCCCTGTGGGAATTACTATATTTTGTTGACATTCCAATGGTCAGAGCACTGGACTCTGGTATTAGAGGTCTGTGTTCGAGTGCTAAGAGAACCTCTTGTCACCCAGGAGTATAAAGTGGATATTTGCAGACTGTTGGGGCAATCTCACAAAGTACCTGGGGGTTTCCTGTAATGGACTATTAAAACAGCCCAATCAGAACTTAATGCTGGTCAAATCTAGAAACAGGAGTTAGCACTGGCTTGATAAGTCACCCACTCTTCTAATCTGCAAGATTTTAATCTTCAACCTATACTTTCTTAACAAATAAATCACCAGCTAGAAGTATATTTCTTACCAGCTGTTATTATTTTATTAGTTGTCACTAGACAGTCCTCTCTATTCCCATATTTTTTTGGATTGGTAAATTGAATGCTGATTCTGGGTAGATTAAAAAGGGAGAGAGGAATTAGATCATGTTTGATGCAAATAAGAAAATTGACATTTCCGTCTTTTTAGTTTAAAGGATCACTTCCAGTTGAGGAGAACACAATTTATAATACCACTAATATGTAATGATTCTAGAAACTACTCAGGTATCTACTCTAGGAAGCCAAGCCAGAAGCAAACAAGCACACATAATTCCTATGACAACATTAACTAAATAATATAGAAGATGAGAGCGCTGCTTCTGTCTTCCGTGGCCATTCTTTTTGAAATATTCTGTTACTCCATCAAGTGTGTATTTCTGTGGATTGTAGCCAAGATCATCACGGGCCTTCTTCATACTAAAGTAATGTGTTACTCCTGATTTGTACACCTAATCAAAAGGAGAAAGAAAGTTTAAATAGTGACGAGAAAAAAAACATTGTCAGAAAATTTTGTTGAACAAGGCTAGACAAGAGTAAGTCTAGTCTACCATTCAAAATATTATTATCCTCCATTACTGTTGATTATGTAAGCTTATACCAGAAAGTGTAAGTTGGGTTCTCTTTTGTGGATGTTGTGAAAAGAAGGCAAAAATATTCACTTGGGTCAAAATAGCCCACAGTACTGGAGCTGATGCTTATTTCCTTAAGGATGAGGAGATTAAGAGTAATGCTACCTCCCCCTGGATGGGATGCTAGTCTATCACAGGACTGAGTAACCAAACAGTTTATTGGTACCCTTAACAGACAGATGCTAGCCTAGTCCACTAATCATTAGGCCACTGTGCCACCCATCAACAAAAGAATTTCTTGAAAGGGACAGGGGTTTTCCATACATTCTGATTTTCACACAAAAAATTTTTAGTCATTAGGTACTTGTCAAAAGAATACAAATATTAAGATATTTTATGCAGCAATTTACTTACCTCTGCTCTTGTAAGGAATGGTTGAAAGTTATAAATATATTTTCCTACCACTGAGTGAACCAATTCTGTTAGGAATGCTAGAAAAAAAAAAGAAATCAGTGATTACAACTTCTAGCGTAACAGTTACTTTATTAACAGACCACCCAACACTCATTGACCAGTTAGAGCAAGAGTTTTGACCAAAACATTAAAACCTGTTTCTGGAAGTCATTATTCACGAAGATTGTTTTTGTCTCTTGCTTGTTTGATGTGCCATCCAAGTCAATTAAATTATCCTGCTCCTATGACCATAAATTGAACTGTTAGGATTGATCTGATTACAAACAAACTCATATATTAAGTGTTTGGTTCAAAAGTCTTAGACGGTCTCAACTGCACTGTAAAAACAATACCAAAAAATGATCTTCAAAAATATTCTTCTGCAAACTTAGCAGCCTTTGGGGCTTGTTACTTTCGGGGAGGGGGGGGGGGGGGGTGGTCATTACTTTCAAAGGGTCGTAACTTTCAGGGAGAAAAAATGTTATATAAGGTTGGTATGACCGGACTCTTCTTCCAGTTTAAATCTATATTACTGCCACATGGGTGAGCTGTTCATGTCTAGACCATGTTGTCAGTGGTCAACAGGAAAGCTAGCTAGACACCATTAACTGTTTCAAGAAAAAATTAGATTTTATGTTGGCTGTTTGTACTTCACTATGTACAGCCATGTTGGTCATCTGTAACAGTATCTCAGTGTGCTTTTAATACACTCCTATTAAAAATAATATCAATTTGGATCAAAGTTTCCTATATTATGTTCATGTTACTCGTTAACACGGCACAACATTAACTGAAGTGGCACAAATTGACATTTCACAACACTTTGTGGAATAAGCGACCCTTCCCTTGTTGGAGAGCACCTTATATCAAGTTAACACATGTAACTATCGCCTGACTATTGATTGGAAATTAAAATAAACATTCTATTGAACCTGGGTCTCACTATTTTCTGAGAAGTGGGGTGATTAGGGGCAGGCTTGTTACTTTTGGAAGGCTCGCTATTTTTGGCAAGTCGCTACTTTTGGAAGTTTACAGTACTCTCAACATACCGAAAAGTTATTTGCTATGAACTAATTTAACAGACCATTGGACAGATATTGACAAGTCAACCAGTGTAGTGGTCTGAATGGAATCTAACTTACCAACCAAATAGACCAGAGTAATTGATACCTTTAACTTGGGCATGGTGTATCCCAGACCTTCAGTCTACCAAGACAAAACAAAGCAAGGTGCTATCAGTGAACATGTTATAGAGTCAGGGTTAACTAAGTCTTGTAATACTTTTTTTGCTAATGCACTCTTTGGCTTTCAGTACTATATGTATCCTGTCTTTAGTCTTTAACTAATCAAGCTTACCTGGGAGCCACCATGCCTCCTCCTTAAGAAAGAAAACTTTCATTAAATATCATCTTGACATACACGCAGTCAAACATTAAACACACTAGCTGTAACTTACTAAGGGTCTGAAGAACTCGAAATTGTTAATTGGTGAGTTGTCAGATATAAAATATGCTTCTCCTGCCTGGAAGATCATTTGTATAAAAAAAAATAAATTAATAACAATCATGATAATAGTTTTAATGACACAAAATTTAGGAAGGATGGATAATAACACTCCTCTTAACTGACTGCATTAATTGCTTCAAAAACTGGAGCTTCAGACATGATGGTGTTTGTGATCCACTGGATTGAAAATTGACAAGAGCAGCTTACACAAGCAGAGTGCAGCCTTTGTGTGACATACAAATATGCCAGTCAAGAAAAACTTGCACAGTGAAAAATAGCATCTAAATACATAACAGTGTCACACTTATATTAAGGGACTGTAAATCTCCATGCTTTATAATCTGATACACACAGTATTGAGTCCCTGTTAAAGGATTACGTCTGCCTCTCTTAAGATAGCAATGATTCAGAACTAAGTCGTTGCATCACCAACAGAATTTTATCTCAAGCCTTGTCGTTTATTGTTATTTCATTTGCCTCTTTGTTGCTGTTTTGATGCAGTGTCATTATGTCAGAATATTACCCACAGGTCTCTATATTATTTGCTTGATATTGTACAGACACGAACAAACTTAATGCAGTTTCTTTAGATACTCACAGCTGTTGAATTAGCTTCCATGAGAACTTTTCCTGCCAAAATATGAGCTTCAACCAAATTATTAACATGAACAAAGTCAACAACGGCACCATCCTGACCAAATGTAAAGACAAAAAGTCCTCTCTCGATGTATGACTGGAAATGTAAGAAAAGCAACAGCACATTATGTTATTATAAAACAAAAACGTTCTGCAATGGGGCAGATTTTGACTAATTTTTCTTGAAAGAAGGATTTAAAGTTATCAATTATATGAAATACAATGGAAACCCTCTCAAAACACATGCTTATTGAGTTATTTTTCGATAAAAAGAAAAAACCCTCTTAGTTGAATGGGCTTTGGCTGGATGGTTGGGTGGACAGGCAATGCATGTTTGTGGATTAACACAGCTGAGCTATAATTTAACAATACTATTTAAAACATAACACTCTTTTCCCTCTATACAGTCAATTTATATGCCATTTGATTTTCACTTACCACAATTCTAGGTAAATGTCTCAATTCACCTTCTCCATAAATTCCAGCTGGTCGCAGAGCACAGGTCTTAAGGGTTTTTCCATCTGTAATATTTTCAGGGATGCAAAAATGTGTCAGAATACTCAACATCCTTGGGCAAGTGACACGTGAACAATCTGCAATTTTTTCTTGCCTGATTTGTAATAGTAATTGGACTGAGTGGAGTAGAATTCAGGGAGTAGTCCAGCGAGTAATGTCAAACTCAGACAATTAAGGTATCATGGTAGGTGGATCTTTACGAAAAATGCAAAAAATCGTTTTTTGGCTGTTCAAATTGAGAAGACTGAGATAAATATTTTGCAAAAAGAATGGGGAAAAGGGCTTTTTTACTTTCTAAGTTGAAGCAGAAAAACTATTTTTGAATATTATTACCCCTTACAGTGCGTTGACACCTAATTAAAATTCACCGCCAGTTGTCACAAGTAACGCGAATTGCGGTCAGTGATATTTCATTTGTGCACACAAACTGTTCTTGATCTGGTTGTTTCATCACAAGTTGGCTTTCGTTCTTGTCAAATTTTCTTTATGTCAGGACGAAAAATTCTTGCCCATTTTTGTCTTTGAAGAGGCCGAAGAGGCGAAAATCTGGTGGAACCCACAGCGTCAAACAAGATCTTTAGCCCTGAGCAACCATGGGTCGCACTGTAACCAAGAAGAATGGTTGAAGGAACTCGAGGACACTAGTCCTGCCAATGAAGCTAAAGGACAAAATACAACAAGTGCTAGTCGCACGAAATTGTTGTAGAGCGGACGCAATTCTGAAACTTCCACAACGAGAGAGTCAAGCACAGATGTAGATGTTGACAATGTAGACCTCGAGATTTCCTCTTCTTCATGCTTTTTGGCTTCACGAGGCATGGTTTCAAAAAATGTCTGGAGAACGAAGGAGCCTAAACTTAAGCAACATAATACCCATGCTGCCGACGAAATCTTTTACGTAAAAGATCACGGCAGTTTAACTTGTAGTTTGTCCCTTCTCGGACGACTTCACTGCGACGCGGGTTTCCATGCCAGAATATTAGTTGCCTGTTTATTTCAAGTTGTCATAACCCATTGTTGTGGTAAACTGACCCATGCCGACATCTGTCAGTGAGGAGGGGATTTTTAACACCTATCCATACAAATCTCATAAAAGGTTTTTCGTGTTTTTCTCGATAAAATAAAACTGCATATAAGGATGAACATTTTTAGTTCATTTACGCGCGTCTTCTGATGGAATTGGCTGAAAATCGGCAGGTATGTTCTAGGATACCTCCTTCAAAAAACCGTGTCGGGCTTTGTTTAATTTTGCTTCCGTTTCAAAGTTATGGTCTCCTTTGTAGAAGGAAATGTCCACATTAAAAATATCAAAGTTTAGGAGGGTGTAGAAAAAAAACCAAACCACATCTGGAAAATCGCAGACATGAGTTTTGAGGGTGATGTGTGAGAAAACATTTCCGATGTAAATCGCGCCGCTCTGATAATTCACGCTCGGAAGTGAACCAGTTTAAGCAAAGCAGTGTTTCTGGGTATTTCTTTTAATATCACTGCGACAATAACTTTTTAGAAAATTTCAAAGATATGATTGTATTCTATAACTATTAAGCTTTCAGAAAATGTATAGGTTGATGGGGTTTTCTTTCAAAGCGCAAGTGTAAGAGCGCGATTCCAAACACCGTCAATCCACCTACCATGATACCTGAATGCAAGAGCGAAGCACAAGGCCGATTTGAAATTACAAGCACGATTTCTCCATGAGCTGTACGACATGAGGTCCAATTACTAAAGAATCGTATCTATAACAAATTTCAGAATTAAAAATGTCTTTTAAAAACTTCTTTTGAGTGAAAACGTATGTAGCACGTTTCATAAGTTTTGAAAACTGTAGGAAACATTGCAAAGAAAGACATGATTAAAGTGCACGCAATTGATGTGCGAATCACATGGGTATACAATTATTATAGGTGTCTAATCATAAAAAGTTCAAATTGGATCCCCACGTGATCGCGCGCTGATTATGTGGCAAATAGGCACGCAGAGAACCAATCACGATCAAGAATTTCGTTATAGATGCGATTAAGAATAAAACACTGCATCTACCAAAAACTATGCTCAATCAACTGTTGCATCTTTTTCTTCCAAAAATCACCTCAGGAGATTTCTCAGGAAACAGTTGAAGAAGCTAGTCATAAAAGGGGATAAGTGACGATTTTGGTTGCTTTTCTTTTTTCTTGCTCCAAATTAGCTGAATTTTTGCATGTGGTCTTCAATGTAATAGAAAAATGTGGTTCTGTATTTTTGTCGCTGGTTTTTGCTTTGTTTTCGAGTTAAAACGTAGGCAAAAAACTTGGCTTTTCCTAGCCATGTCTTTAGGAGTTTATTTGTTGAACAGCAAACAGGCAGACTGTTTATAGTGTATGAAGTCAAAACCAAATCCCACAGCATATAGAGCGGAAATCTGGGAACGGATTGTTTACACTGGTTATTGTGACGTGAACACAACACGTGAATCGATCGAGCGTCAAACGAAATGCCATCAAACAAAAAAGAGATGTGCCGTATTAGAGCTCTGTCAACTAATATCTTAAGCATTGTTTTAAAGTACCTTGTGTGCCTACCTGGTGGTTGAGAGGCATCATAAAGCCTCGATAAACCCGTAAGTCATCAGCATGTTTTAAAGAATCAAAATGTGTTCTGAAACTTCGAAGGCAGCTGATATACCGTAATCGTGTTATCGGCGTTCGAAGTCAGATCGAGCCAGGTAGCAAAGTCCAAGAGCAGTTCTTGCCCAAGAAAAATACCCTCTGGTGAGTTGTGGCCCATTTGCCAAGCGTTGCTAGCGTCAAAGTTTGGAAAGCGAGAACTGGTTTTAGAGTGATATTGTCTTGTATCGACCGCCATGTCTTCCCGCGCACGAGGTGTAAAGACCCTTCCCGGCATGCATTGCGATTACGTTCTGCGGACGTTTCTCGAACTGGTAACTAGATTTAAACATAATGACCAGCAAGTGGCGATCGATTGTAACAGATCTGTGATCCAGTTTGCGTTGATTTTATTTCAAATTCATGATTTGTAGTGTTTTGAGCTTCTGGGATCAGGGGACATGCAGATGTATGGAGACCCGTACGTTGCGCAGAAGGGTTAATCTGTTAATCTGTCAGCCCTATTTATAGAGCGTTTTCACGTGGAGTCATCAAATTCTTAAATCCAAAACTAAACAGCCGCCAAAGTTGTTGTCCTCATCAGGCATAAGAGGTACCAGCGCATTTTGAACTTGGAAGTTATGGCGGTGCGTGACATAAAGCTACGATCGCGTTTGTCGAAAACTATGTTTTATCTCGTGATTTTTTAGCCATTGAAGACGTTGCCGTATTTGAAAAAGTGTTTATTGAAATGTTTATTTGTTTCATTTTATTTTTATTTACACCTTTTTTTGACCTGAAATCAGCATTTTTGAGCTTATACGTTGCGTGAAATTACCATTTTCAGGAGCCCATCATGGGCTCCTACCATTTTGCTGTTTTCTAAGTGAAACCAACATCCTTGCCGTCACGCGTTAACGCGAAATCAACATCTTAACCTATTTAGACCTGAAATCAACATCATTGAGCTTATGCGCTGCGTGAAATTGACATTTTGCTGGTCTCTAAGTGAAACCAACATCCTTGCCGTCACGCGTTAACGTGAAATCAACATTTTAACCTATTTAGACCTGAAATCAACATCATTGAGCTTATGCGCTGCGTGAAATTGACATTTTGCTGGTTTCTAAGTGAAACCAACATCCTTGCCGTCACGCGTTAACGTGAAATCAACATTTTAACCTATTTAGACCTGAAATCAACATCATTGAGCTTATGCGCTGCGTAAAATTGACATTTTGCTGGTTTCTAAGTGAAACCAACATCCTTGCCGTCACGCGTTAACGTGAAATCAACATTTAAACCCTTTTTGACCTGAAATCAACATTTTTGAGCTTGTACGTTGCGTGGAATTGACATTTTGCTGGTTTCTAAGAGAAATCAACCTCCTTGCCGTCACGCGTTAACGTGAAATCAACATTTTAACCTATTTAGACCTGAAATCAACATCATTGAGCTTATGCGCTGCGTAAAATTGACATTTTGCTGGTTTCTAAGTGAAACCAACATCCTTGCCGTCACGCGTTAACGTGAAATCAACATTTAAACCCTTTTTGACCTGAAATCAACATTTTTGAGCTTGTACGTTGCGTGGAATTGACATTTTGCTGGTTTCTAAGAGAAATCAACCTCCTTGCCGTCACGCGTTAACGTGAAATCAACATTTAAACCTTTTTTGACCTGAAATCAACATTTTTGAGCTTATACGTTGCGTGGAATTGACATTTTGCTGGTTTCTAAGAGAAATCAACCTCCTTGCCGTCACGCGTTAACGTGAAATCAACATTTCAACCTACTTAGACCTGAAATCAACATCATTGAGCTTATGCGCTGCGTAAAATTGACATTTTGCTGGTTTCTAAGTGAAACCAACATCCTTGCCGTCACGCGTTAACGTGAAATCAACATTTAAACCTTTTTTGACCTAAAATCAACATTTTTGAGCTTATACGTTGCGTGAAATTGACATTTTGCTGCTTTCTAAGTGAGATCAAAGTCCCTGCGGTCGCGGCGGGCCGATCCTATGTTATGATAAACCGAGGCGAGACTTCGACTTATAACAAAGGCTTGGCTTGGTTATTATAACAAAGGATCGGCTCTGTTTATCATAACAAAGGTCCGGCTTCGTTTATTTGCAGCCTCGGCGGGAAAAGGGCGTTAGGTATTTTAATCAAAAGTGAACTTTGTCGAAAACGCTCCAAATTTCGCATAGAGTTTTGTTTAGGTATGTTTAGCAATGTCCCGTAGTTTTTGCGCTAAACCTTGCTTCGTTTTCAGGATATTGCGTATGCAAAAAACCACTCGGTTTTCCTAGCGGCGTCTTTATAAAGCGAAGCAAAAACCAGCGGCAAAAATACAGGAACACGTTTTTCTATTACATTGAAGACCACATGCAAAAATTCAGCTAATTTGGAGCAAGAAAAAAGAAAAGCAACCAAAATCGTCACTTATCCCCTTTTATGACTAGCTTCTTCAGTTGTTCACTTTAACAGGTTTAAATGTGATTTGTGATTTGTGAATTATGAGCCATTTTGCAAATTGGAGGTGTGTTCTCTGCTTGTAGAACCAGTGCTGTCAGTAAGGTTAGAATAAGTGAGGCCCAAACAACTTACTTTCGGGGCCAAAGTATGACAACGGCTAACATTAAATAGCTGGCAATTCATAACATAATACCTACTGGACCTCCAGCAGGTGCCAGGTCTTACTGAAAGTACAGTAAAACTCACCTTGCAGATTTGAACCATTGGCAATTAAAACAAATTGTTCAGCTATCGACTTTGTTCTGGAATAATGATCAGGATGCTAATGAAAAATGAGATTGAATACTGGTAAAAAAGTGGGATCTTTATCAGTAGCTGGGCATACACCCTTATATAAAAATAGTACCAATGTAAGACAAAAATACCCTTATGTAATTTACCTCAAAGAAATTCCATTATATAACAAACTGCTAAACTCGCCAGTTATAAGACTCCTTAAACCCGCCGATTGTAAGACTCCTTAAAACCGCCGGTTATTAAAGACTCCTTAAAACTGGCGGTTATAGGACGCCGTAAAACCGCTGGTTCGCCGGTTATAAGACTCCTTAAAACCGCCGGTTATAAGACTCATTAAAATGGCCAGTTATAAGACGCTGTAAAACCGCTGGTTATAAGACTCCTTAAAACCACCGGTTATAAGACTCCTTAAATCCGCCGGCTATAAGACTCCTTATAACCCGCGCTTTTAAGGAGGCTTATAACCAGCGGTTTTAAGGAGTCTCGAAACCAACGATTTCAAGGAGTCTTATAACCAGCGGATTTAAGGAATCTTGTAACCAGCGGTTTTAAGGAGTCTTATAACCGGTGGATTTAAGGAATCTTGTAACCAGCAGTTTTAAGGAGTCTTGTAACCGGCAGTTTTAAGGGGTCTTATAACTGGCGGTTTTAACAGTTCATTATATAAGGGAATTCCTTTGAGGTAAATTACATAAGGGTATTTTTGTCATACATTGGTACTGTTTTTATATAAGGGTGTATGCCCAGCTACTGATAAAGATCCAAAAAGTGCATGGACTGCCAGATGATCACAGATGAACATAATTTCCACTGTTTTTCACGGCATCAGAGACATATGTATCTGTCATTAATGAAAGCTTTTTCAGAGCTTAGGGTGTCTTAAAATGCTGGTGCTTAACTCCAGTTTGGATTTCTGTGGCATCAAGTGAACAAGAGAATTTCTACTTCCCCTGGATGGGATGCTACTCCAATGAAGGGATTGCTGACCCAGCATTTCACTTACTGTTGGTTTCCAATTCCTTATACCTGGGTGGTAAGAGTACTGTGAGAACAAGGCACCCTAACCAGATAAAATACAATGACCCTGGCATGGCTTTAATCCCAGACCACATAATTCAGAGTCTAACACAAAATTAAATAATTATTACAGTTGCAGGCCACAGCACAACCTACTTGGTTAATCTCAAACTTAAAATAAGAACTAGAGGGAAAATTTGCTTTGTGAATAGTTTATTGGGAAGAATGGTTATGAAGCCCAGCAATAAGTAAACAAAGCTGCTATTAGGCTTATTTCACGATCATTCGCAATCCTTTTTTTCACGCTCACACACACTTCATGAATTATAATGTAGCCAAAATGAATTTATAGGTTAGTTCCTCAGACATAAGAGAACAGCCGTAAATGTTTTTTGTGCACACCATTGAAATGAAAAATACGGGGAAAAAAACAAAGAACTTTGTCGGCTCAATAACCATTCCTCAAAGCTATTAACTATGCTTTGAGTGAGGAGACATATTAAGCCTATAAATTAACTGCTTTCATACAACTACAGCAGGAGGATTACCTTGTATAGAGGTAAGTAAGGTAAAGATTCATCGCCATTTCTAATAACCTGTCCACCAAAAACCACATTGTAAGTGCTCGTATAAACGAGATGAGCCACATTATACTGGCAGCAGGCTACAAATAAAATTAACCACATAAATTATAAATATGTATTAAAAATTAAATCAGAAAAGGTCAAGCATCACCACAGACATTCTGAAACTTAAAAATTGACTGATTATGTGACGAATTAAAAAGAGTATATTTGCTCATAAGGTTCAATTTAGAAAATTGTCATAATAATGTATTGAGAAAAAAGTCATTTTGATAATAATATTTTAAAAGCATTCTACATTTTATGCGCCTCTTTATCTACTAACTAAAACTCAAAAATTTAAAATATAACATATATCAAAATGAAATTATATGACTTGTGCAATAAATGGTAATACCACTATGCATCTTACATGTTTATAAGTTACATTAATATTACGTATTTATATTAAAATCTAATATGTAGTTACTAACCTTCAATAACATGCTTGGTTCCTAGAATATTGACCTTCTCTATCTGTTCCCTGTTTAACTAAAAATCCATACACCATTATCACTGATTTTACTGTTTATGCTTTACGGCAAAAATAGAGGATTTTTTAGCAGGCTTGTATTCAGTAACTGACTGTATAAAATTCTTTGCAAAAAAACCAACAGTTCAAATCCAGTGATCATAAAGAGCTGTTATGGCTTTTGACACACTATGTATTGTACATCACAAGTGATCATCTCTCTATTTCATGGTATTTACGAAGGATTGCCAATGTACCCATACAGACTAGACACAGAGATTGTATCAAACTTGTGAAATTGATATAAAACCTGACATTTTTCAGGTTGAAAACAGTAAATACAGTTGAACCCCTATTAAGTGGCCACCCTTTAGATGGCCAGTAATCAAAGTCCCATAAGGGATCTTCTACTGTTTTTACCTCTGTTAGGTGGCCAGCTACAATCCTATTCCCTAGGGGTGAACATTTATTATAATAGCCTATTACGGATTTAACTGTAAATAAATTGGTCCCAGATATAGTATCTGCTAGTAGATTTCACTTTTGGTGACAAGTTTTAATGCAATTTACTTCCTAGAATATATCCTACAAGGCCCTTTTCACAGGCATGTTTTCCCTTCTCAGTAATTTGGTTATGAATTCATCATTTACTAACTTGTTCCCTTCCAGACATTCCATATGACGCACTGTGAAACACAGCATCAATACATTGACCACTGAATAATTTATCCACATCCTCTTTCCTGGTTATGTCACCCTACACAAAACATACAAACCTTTGAATGCTTAGATCACATTAGAGCTAGTGCTTGAGTCACTCCATTTTTATCCTTAAGTTCCTTCTTAAATTCTGATATAAAGATGGTCAGTTGTTTGAGTGGGAGGGAGAAAGGGATAAAAGCTCTCCTTTTGAAGACCCCTTTTGATGAAAAATAAATTTCATTTTTCATCTCTCGATCCCTTTCCCTTGAAGGTCTCTTTTGAGTGAATTCCACAAAGATCTTTGAAAATTTCATGTTCCAGGTGAACACTGAAACATGAACAATCCAAAATAATTTATTTTCTGTTCACACTACCCAATGGCTATTGAGGAAATTAATTTTTTTGAGCATAACTTTCTCAGTAGTAAAGAAAATAAGCAGATTGACTCAACTCATGCACACTGTTATGGTAAAGCACAATTGACCATTTCTCCTTAAAAAACTAAGGTTCTGATTTATCTTTGACATCTTCCAAGCACATTTGAAAGCTTTCTGATGGGTTCTATTGGAATTGAGCACTTAAAAGCTTTGAAGTATGCGACCACAGTTGACATACTGCTGAGAAGAAAATTCATCAAACCATTTTATACCACATCCACTACAACCCCCTCCCTTCCGATCCCCCTCAAGACACACACATACACTCTTTTATATAGATTTGGATTGTTCAAAGAGACCCATCAGAAAGCTGTCGAAACAGGGCCAAGAAGGAATAACAGAGTGCTAACATTTATTCTTACATATAATGCATCAGTCAATTCCAGCAGTGCCCATCCCCTCCACCGGGCAACCGTGGGGCATTTGCTCACGTTGTCAGTCCCGGGGGTGGGGCATCTGCAATTTTATCGTGGCCTGGGGGCTGGGCATTTGCGTACCCCGGGGCGAGCCCCGGGCATTTGACACACGTGTTTTCGAAAGTGCCATGGATGAGCGTTTGTCGAACAATGACTTATCCGTCAAGCACCAGAGAAACTTGTAGATGTTTTAAAGGTGTGTTTTCTCAATTTAAGATATTTCTTCATTACTTGTAAGCATATAAATATAAGCAACAAGGTGAACTATATTTTGTTTATCACAAAGCAATCACTGACATAAACACGACTATTTTGCATTTTGCATTCAAAACTAGCCTAGCATTTTTTAAATTCATGAAAGTGGAGTTAAAATACTTAAGGTTTGCGAATTCAAATGATGCGATCTTCAAGACAGATCTTGCGAGCTTAAAATGCAATGCATCATCATTTGAAATGTCTTGATTCTTTACAGAAAAAGTAGCCTGTGAAAACAGGCAACTGTCATCGCTGGCGGCTGGAGGCACGTTTGCCGCAATCCCAGCTATCCTCTAGCAAACTGTTAAAAACAAATATAAAGAAATAAATATAATCAGAATCAACTAACACGTACTGTTGTCCGTGAAGTCTTACCGTTGCATTAAAATACTGAACAGCTGAACGTTTTATTCACTGATTAATAAAAAAACTGCAGAGGTGTTGGAAGACGACAATCCCGGGGGCGGAGCATTTGCCCTCTTTCTTCGTCCCCACCCTGGGGTATTTAGACAGCTTATGTGTCCTCACGCTGGGGAATTTGCCCATTTATTTAAAAAAAATGCTAATGCCCGGGGGTTAGCCCAGGAGGGGATGGGCACTGCCGAAATTGACTGACGCCTAATCAGGGCATATCTAATCGATATTTTCGATATTCGATAGAAATCGAAAGTAATCGATCGTAATCGATACTAATCAATCGATTAATATTGGAAATCGATAGAAATCGATCACTCGCGTCTTTGTGACTATCGATTTTGATCGATTTCTGTAATTAGCTATCGATTATATCGATTTGTTCGACAATGATCGAAAAGAAAATGGACGAAGATTCTCTTTCATAAAGTTCTCAGTTTTATGCTACAATGAGTCACAACTCACCCAAACAAATACACAGTAGTCCAAACTGAACTGATAAGCATTCCCTTTACACGGCTTTATTTAAGATTGACTATAGAACTTTTAGTAAATTTTGAAACTGAAAAGGATTAAAACATGAACAACGCAACTGTTACGAAACTATCGTTTCTGCCTTCACAATTAGAGTCATACTTGTTGTTACGATATCTCGAGTCCTCTCCTCGTTCTCTTCAATTCGGTTAGTAAGCCGTTCCACAAATTATTGTGATCCTCTAAACGTTTTCGAGAATTTACCATAATTCGTTCTTTTCTAGTGTATTAAAGATGTTGTATTAAAGATATTGAGGTTATCATTTTTGTGGTCAGTGGCTTACAAATCTAAACAAGCCCTCCACGCTCCATAAGCCACCATGCCCGCCTCCCCATAAGCGGTTGAAAATTACCCTTTTAAATTCTCGGAGAACGGACGACAGTTTGCCAATTTCTACAGTAGTGACTCCGGATATTAACCACGATTCTGATGATTCTAGAGTACAAGTTTTCCTTTGTTTTGTTTGTTAGTCATCGTTATTCAATACCCGTAAGTACAGCAAAGATTGATCCGAGTACACAGTACACAGCACCATAGGATTGCTGGGCTGAAATCTGCTGAAATATTGCTTTAAACAGCTTTACAGCAGTGATCCTGGTGAAAAAAAAAAATAAGAAAAGTAGCTACCATTGGAGAAAGAAGTAACATCATCTTTATCAACAAAGCGGATTCGAAGGTAAGCTTGAAGGTAAATGTTATGCAGTGTTATGATAAGATCAGATCACGTTTTTGATTTTCGATTTCCATCGATGTGACAAAAAATGTGATTATCGATTTCAATCGATTAAATTGACTGATCAATTGACAAATATCGAGTACCATCGAGTATTATCGATTAATCGATTACATTTTCAGTGATCGATTTCTATCGATTAGATACGCCCTGATATAGTTTAAACTATTCTAAAACTAAATTTGTAACTGTTCATATATAAAATCAATTCTTACGTAACCCCAGAAAACAAGCTCCTCCCATATCGAACCTGAACACATTCCAATTGCTTGTACGCTGTTTGATCTAAAGGCCAAGAAATATCAAACGCAAATACTTCTGCTCCTTTCTTCTTCAGTGCATTTCCCAGCTTGTGCCCAAAATAACCCCCTCCTCCCGTCACGAGTATTTTTTTCCCTTGAAACGACTCTCCCGACATGTTGTTGAAGCCTGTATTCAGCCAGCGGCAAACAAGATATTCTGGCAGTGTTGTAGGTGGTGTAAACTTCATCTTGTATCCTAAAAGTTTCATCTTACGAGAAGGAACACCCATAGCTACAATACCCGGAAGTTCTCAGTTTCAACTTCGTAGCAATTTTTAGCGCACATCATGGACTGTGAACAAACATCAAGAACTTCTAACCCTAGCAGTGACGTCGAAGAACAGAAAGTCTGCAATGTTATGTTTCTGTGCAACGAGTGGAAGTCGTCAAAAGGTGGTTTGTCAACCTTCAACAGAGAGTTTGCTGTCAATTTGGCGAAAACATCGAGTGATAGCATCAAGGTTCACTGTTACGTCTCGCAAAGCGATGAGTTGGATAGAGAAGACGCCAAACAACACGGAGTTAATTTGATCACGGCTCAGAGTGTTCCTGGATCTTCTGATCGATTGGACTGGTTAAAAATTCCACCTCCGGAACTTCCATGTCCTGACATCGTGATAGGTCATGGAAGAAAGTTTGGAACCCCTGCGTATTTCATCGTCCAAGCGACAAAGTGCAAATGGGTACATTTCGTTCACGTTTTTTGCGAAGACCTTGGAAAATTCAAACTAACGGAAAGCGGTGCAGTAGATACAATTGAAGAAAATGAGAAGAAACATAAAGATGAAATTGCTCTTTGCAAAGCAGCAGATGCAGTGGTCGCTGTCGGTTCACGACTACAACAGAAGTACAGCAGAAGTCTGCCAAATGTTAAAGTAGAGATGATTACTCCTGGGATTTTGGAAAAGTTCTGCAGTGAATCAACACCGCTGACTAAAGTGGTAAAGAAGTTCAACGTTTTTATGTTTGGCCGTGCAAGCTTTGAGGATCTAACTCTCAAAGGTTATGACATCGTTGCAGATGCCATTGGCTCTCTTGGAAAGAAGTTTGAGCTGACATTTGTTGGCTCATCTACAGGTGAACACCGAAATATAGAACAATGGTTTCTTGACAACTCATGTATAAAGCGCAACCAATTAACTATCCGTAGTTATTGCAACGAGCAAGATGAGCTTAGAATGATGTTCCTTGAGGCAGATTTAGTAACATTACCATCCCGCACTGAGGGATTTGGATTGGTTGCCTTGGAAGCCATTTCTGCTGGTGTCCCTGTTCTTGTATCTGATGAGTCAGGAATAGCTGATGCTTTAGAAGAGGTAGAGGGTGGAGATTCTGTTATTGTTGAAACAGATAATGCCAGGGAATGGGCTCAAAGGATCCAACAGCTGTCCAGCCAAACCCCAGAAGAGAGAGAGAACAATGCCAAGCTGCTCAGAGAGAACTACAGGAAGACCCACTCTTGGAGCACAGAATGTGAGAAGTTCAAAAGAGTGATTCAGAATTTAGTGGAAGGGTTACATATTACATGTAATCCAGATGGTATGTATGATTCGCATTAAGATTTGCCTCCTTACACAATTCTTAATAAATCTGTTTTGTCTGCTTATATTTGCTAAAGAGTAAGTTCTTCAAACAAACTTAAGATGTGGAGACTGGGTAATAGAAACACAGTACCACTGATTTTATGTTTCTATACTCCCATTGATAAAAAAATTGAGAGAAAGCCAGGAGGTGAGCCTGCTCTGATCTCTGCAAAGTTTTCATTTCCACCACGGAAACTGTAGAAAAAAAAGGCCAACCTTTTTGCACTGGAAGTATGAACTTTGGCAAGTCAGATTTCTCAGGAAAATTTTCAGTCTTTTTCGTAAGCGAGGGAGGTGTGATTGCCATTGTTGATAAAGTTTTGGTGAAGAAAAATAGTGAAAGTCTAGGCCTAGCAAGAACACACATTCAATTCCAAGTGACCTTGCTCCCCGGGGGGGGGGGGGGGGGTATTCCCATAAATTTTGGATAGTTGTGTGCTGCGAAGGGTCTTAAATCCTGACCCTATTTAAGGATGAATCAAATGAAAATTGATACCCTATTTAAGGCCCAAACCTGAAAAATGACACCCTATGCAAGGGAAGAACAAAAACTCAAAATAGCTTGAACGGGTCAATTTTAGCTGATACAATTTAGGCACCCTATCTAAGGATCACACCGGGACACTGTGCCAACATGGGTGAAAATGATACCCTATTTCAGGATCGAGAACCTCAAAAAACCATACCCTATCCCACAGCACATACCTATATAGCCCATATAGGGGAGTTCCCCCCCCCCCCCCCCCCGGGCCTTGCTCTGGCAATCTGGTCTTTGAAGGTGATGATAAAAAATGGGCAAATGCCTTTGTGTGTTTTTTTTTTGCCTGCTTGCCATCACATACATTGAACTCTTGCCATATGCAGTTCAGCAATATGACAAGTACATCTTGATTTTCTAGTATACCTTCAACTGCTATTCCCTGCACCCTCTTTAGTTTGAAATCATCCAGAAATAGACTGGAACTTTGTTGAGACATCAGTAGTATGCACACTCAACTCTTCCTCTGACTCCAAATGTAGTTAATTATCGACTCCACTGGGATCTAATAAAATCACTCTTCATCAAACATAATACATTGACAGTTTTCTTGACTTTCCTGCATTTCAACCAATGGTATTTCACTTCACTCAGGCGAAGTAGAAATTAATAAATTACAGTGATTAAGGCAAGCTCGCGTTCTTGGTGCCTCTTCACCAGACTCCACCCCGCTGGATTGCTCTGCTCTTTGCCGCTCGCGCATGTGACTCAAAGGTGAGCCTGCTCGCAGTCTTGGTTCAAACCCTGGCTAGAGTAATTGTGACTGTGTGGTGTTCTTGAGAATGAATCTTTACTCTCACAGTGCCTCTCTCTGCCTGATAAATACAGTCTAACCTGCATTTGCGACAACGTCTCATAGGCGACCACCTCTCCTCAGCGACCAGTTTTCCAAAATGCCAAAAGTTTCCCAGTCAGATAACTATATTTGGAACCTCTTGTAAGTGACCTTCTCTCGTAAGTTACTGGGACCACTTTTAGAACTGAAATTTTGAAATTTTCTTTTGTTTTCAACCTCACATAAGCAACTTCTTGATAGAAAGTAGAGCAGAGATTGGATAATAAAGTGTTGTTAGTATTCAATGTTTCAAACAAACTCAAGATGTGGAGACTGGGTAATAGAAACAAAGTACCACTGATTTTATGTTTGTATATTCCCATTTATAAAGAAAGTGAGAGAAAGCAAGATTGAAAGTGAGCCTGCTCTGATCTCTACAAATTTTGTCATTTCCACCCTGGAAGATTTCGCCGTAAAATTTTCATTCTTTTTCAGTTAACAACATGGAGGCGTGATTTCCGTAAAAGTTTTGGCAAAGAAAAACCATGAAAGTTTATGCCGAGCGAGGACACACACTCGATTCCAATTCAAGTGACCTTGCTCTGGCAATCTGGTCTTTAATGGTGATAATGATAATAATTATACATTTATATTGTACCATTATATGGTACAACCCTCCATTTAGTAAAAACGTAAAGACAAACATCGGTAGAACATTCCTGAAGCTCATATCTAAGCACTTTCCGAACCAACATAAATACCACAGCCTCTTCAACAAAAACAACGTCAAAGTCAGCTACAGTTGCATGGACAACATGAAAACAGTAATCAACAAACACAACATGAAAATAACAAACGCCGACAACAACGCCAACGCAATCACCGGAGAGCAATGCAACTGCCGCAAAAAAGACCAATGCCCGCTAGACAACAAATGCCTGACTTCCAGTGTAATCTACAACGCACAAGTTACAACTAACAACACAACCAAGAACTACATTGGACTGACAGAAGGAACATTCAAACAGAGATTCTCGCAGCACAAATCCACATTTAAGCACAGAAAACACATCAACAGCACCGAGCTTTCTAAATACATCTGGCAACTACACGACAAAAAACAAGACTTCAACATCAAATGGTCAATTATTAGCCGTGCAAGACCCTACAACAACATTTCCAAACGATGCGACCTCTGCCTCACAGAAAAACTAATGATTATCAAACATAGCAACGACAATCTACTAAACAAAAGATCAGAACTTATTTCTAAATGCCGGCACGAGAACAAATTCTACTTGAAGAACGCTTGACACTTTCTTTATATTGTACTGCACCCATGCAGTTTATACTCGTCCCCGTAATTTCTGTCTTCACACCTATTGTTTTTCCAGTATAACTATCACTTATTGTAATGCAACTAGTCCAGCAATTAGCCTATTGTTTAATACCGTGTATATATATCTAGTTGATAGGAATGCTTATCATTAAATACTGTCTGATGAGTGCGTAAGCACGAAACTCGGAGTAACAGCAAATCTTGCCTCTTCGTTATCACTCATATGTGCTAATACTTATGAAATATTCAAAAGCACTTTGTATAAAAAGAAGCTAAAAAATTAAAAAAAAGATATATAAAAAGCATAAAATGTGCTAAAAATACAAAAATATAAAACAGCTTGTGTGCAGAAGACTTACAAAAATTATAAACAGTCATAAGAGATGAAATAAAACGGGCAAACGATCTCGTGTTGTTTCACTGCGGGCTTGCCATCACATCTGCTTGGAATATTTAACTCTTGCCATACGCAGTTCAGCAGATTATGCAAGTATGTCTTGTTTCATTAACAAACCTTCAACTCCTATTTCCTGCTCCCTCTTTAGTTTGAAATTTATCCAGAAATAGACTGAAACTTTGTTAAGGTAATTCCTCAGAAATATAAGTTGCCGAACAATTTTTTTGAAACTTTCCCTGAATGTTCCCTACCAATGCAAGCACTGTTTCGAAAAATACAATAAAAAGGATAGGTCACCATGCTTGCTTAAGAGATATGATGGACCATTCACACCCAATTTATGCCTAAGTACACATGTCATTCCATCAGTTAATGTCACATTATGCGGGAATGGAAAGCAACAGTCATTAATTAAAGTAATACTTGAAAAATTCTTGGTTGGTAGAAAGTCTGGGGCACTTGGAACTATTATATAATTTAAAGAAAAATCACACAATTCTAAGTGACATTGGCTCAAATTATTCCTTGAATTGTCATTTTCGAGGTCATGATTCACTTCCTTGAGTAACTGTTTTTGTGCACTGTTTTAGATTTTTTTTCCCTTCTGAACAATTTTGTTTTTA
Organism: Orbicella faveolata; assembly: GCF_042242905.1. Lineage (NCBI taxonomy): Eukaryota > Metazoa > Cnidaria > Anthozoa > Scleractinia > Merulinidae > Orbicella > Orbicella faveolata. Next base: position 23,940,814 of record NW_028301547.1, on the reverse strand, counting down.
AATTTGTTAACTTAAAGTGGATAATTTGTGCATGAAAATTATGCAATAAAAAATAAAGGTCATCATGCTCATGTAAGAGAAAACAAGTATATATTTCGCTCTCGGGCTTAGTTTGGGAGAAATCTCTCACGTTGTGTACGTGCCCGCACTCATGTGCGCATGCTAATGACATGAAAATGATGCGCAGTAGGGATGCACAATGCGATACTGAGGAATCACCTTAAGACATCAGTTAAAAAATAATATGCACACTCAACTCCTCCTCTGACTCCAAATGTGGATGACTTATGTTATACTTTGAGAACCTGGGGTTAATTACGGACTCTGTTGGGATCTGATCACTCGATCTTCATCAAACATAATAGATTGGCATTTTCTCTCCTTTCCCACTTTTTGGCCAATGGTGTTTCATTTCACTCAGGTGAAGTAGAAAGGAAACAATTACTAACAGAGATCAAGGCAGGCTCACTTTCTTGGCACCTCGATCTTCACCAGACTCCACCCTGCCGGATCAGTTCCCTCTTCGCCACTCGCGCATGTGACTCAAAGGTGAGCCTGCTAAAGCCTGTAGCAGTCTTGGTTCAAGCCCTGGCTAGGTTAATCATGACTGTGTGGTGTTCTTGGGAAAAACTCTTCATTCTCACAGTGCATCTCTCACCTGTTAATTACAGTCTAACCTCCGGTTGCGACATCTTCTCATAAGCGACCACCTCTCCTCAGCAACTAGGTTTCCAAAATACCAAAAGTTTTCCAGTCAAATGACTATACTTGGAAGCTCTTGTAAGCAACCACCTCTCGTAAGCGGCCTCAACCACTTTTAGAGTTAAAAGTTTGAAATTTTCTTTTGTTTTTAATTACCTCCTGTAAGCAACCACTTGATAGAAAATAGAGCAGAAATTGGGTAAATCACGGTGTTGTAATATTGTTGCATTGCGATTCCTTGCTAGGAAAAGAGACGGAAATTTCTTATTGGGAAGTACCAGACTTTTCTCGAAATTGAATTTTTACATGAATAAAACATTGAAAAATGTAATTAACAAAAAATGCACATGCATTGTACCCTATCAGACTTAAAAGAGACAACCTTAAATGTCTTACAATTACAGAAAATTAGAACTGATTTCCTGATTCGCTCTTCACTCAAGAACAGTCAATAGTTACATGTAACATGTGAATCACCAGCAGTATAAAAGGGCAGTGTCAAAGTTAAAGTCAGCAATCCAATCCATGTAGTTCATGTTCAGTGCCCCTAAAGTTTAGACAACATTCAAGATTCAGTTTGTAATGTATGAGACTTGTTCCATTTGCCGTATTAGACAGTTTAGCATTGCAGTACTCTGACTAAATACTTTGGAAAGCTTGAATATTTTTGTGGCTAATAAAAGTTATAACATGGGTTAGATGGGGTTGGCACATGGGTAAGTCTCGATCTGCAGTTACCATATGCTAATGAGGCAAAGTTTTGACCCAATATCATCTAAGCTCTTGTAAGCGATGATTTCCCATTAGTGATCACCTAGGCTTGATATTTTGGGCAGTCGCTTACAGGAGGTTCGACTGTATATCAACGTGTATCTGCAAATTGTTGAGGCAACCTGACAGGATCTGAGATAGAGCAGTATCCAATCAAGGAGGATGAGTAATTCTCTTATACATGTAGCTGCTCCATGCTACAGAAATCAGAGCTATGGGATAGTTTGATTAAGAGGACATATTTTTTTCTTTAGTTCAAACTATTTTTATTCATAATTTTGACCTACCGGTAATAACCCCCGGGGGATTCCCTTATAAAAAGTACAGAGGTGCTTGTTGTACCTTTTCGGGGTTAAAAAAACGGGTTTGGAAGCTCTTAGGGTGTTCATCCTCAGCAGGGCCTCAGCAGGAGCTTTTGCGGTATTGTGCTGAAAAAAGTCAGCGTCAGTTACTCTGTTGTTTTTCGAATTGGTTCCTCATATAGGTGAAAAAATATCAAGCCACGCTCACAAAGTATCTAATGGCACCTCTTAGGGGTTCTTTTAAAAATTTCTGATGCACACCCCCATTCATTTGATATGGAAGTCCCCACCCCTGGGCTAATAACATAGAAATTCTGTTGCATATGAATAGCATGTTTGTAAAGTGCAATTAAATAATTTATTGATGGTGGTAAAAGAAAAAGAACACTGCTTATTCAGTGACATTGTCTTTTTATCCTCAGATTCTTGTGAAAATACAACTGTACAGGCAGGAAGACCTGTGACCCACTTTACGGACCAAAAGGCCAAAAGTGACAATGATGACTTAGCAACAGGTAATTTGTGTTATTTTGTGATTCCATGGAACCCCGCTTTATCCATGCTTTATTTATGCTTTATCCATGCTTTATCCATGCCCTGTCCACGCTTTTTCCATGCTTTATCCATGCTTTATCCACACTTTATCCATGTTTATCCGTGCTTTATCCATGCTTTATCCATGCTTTATTCATGCTTTATCCATGCTTTATTCATGCTTTATCCATGCTTTATTCATGCTTTAGCCATGTTTTATTCATGCTTTATCCATGCTTTATTCATGCTTTATCTGTGCTTTATCCATGCTTTATCCATGCTTTACCCATGCTTTATCCATGCTTTATTCACGCTTTTTCCATGCTTTATCCATGCTTTATCCACGCTTTATCCATGTTTATCCATGCTTTATCCATGCTTTATTCATGCTTTATTCATGCTTTATCCATGCCTTATTCATGTTTTATCCATGCTTTATCCATGCTTTATCCATGCTTTATTCATGCTTTATCCATGCTTTATTCATGCTTTATCCATGCTTTATTCATCCTTTATCCATGCTTTATCCATGCTTTATTCATGCTTTATCCATGCTTTTGTCCATGCTTTATTCATGCTTTATCCATGCTTTATTCATGCTATATCCATGTTTTATCCATGCTTGCTTGATTCATTGTCTTTACATGGGTGAGGTGGGGAGAAGAGGAAATTTTTTACAGGAGGCAAAATGACCCATTTTCAAAAAAGGCTACTTCATGTTGAGAAGAGCAGATAATGAAATCAGTATCAGTTTTTATTAGCATATAAAAACACACCTGAGATAGAAGCAATTAACTTTCTTATAGACAAGAGAGCATCTCCATCTTTGAAAAGCATGCTGGAAGGAACTTACTAGACAATGCTTCATGGGGTGGTAATGTTGCTGTCATTAAGATAATGCTGTCACCTTGTCTTGATATCAATTCAAAAGATAGTCATGGTGACACTGTTGATGATTAGGGATAGTTTGCAGACTTTTTAATTACTCAATGTTGTGGGAAAAATTAGTGAGAGGTTTTGGCACTGTTCTTGCCGCTTTATTGGGTCTTCAAGGAAGAATATAATACTCACATGCAGTAAAATTGTGAGAGCTTTAGGCCATGCTGTCGTTCTACTGCATGTTAGGGGCTGGTCAAAAAATATTATGGGTTTGGGGGGTGGGTGGGTCAGTAAGAGCCAGGGGTTTTATTGAGGGCCAGACACTGGCCAAATTTACGGGCTGTGAGGATGATTTTGCTCACCTGGTTTGACCATTTAGAGGAATGTTTTTTGTATAAAGATGTTCAGTTCAAAAATATTTGCCTGCCTGTGAAAATCAGTTGCCCTCCTGCTGAAACTGTTAATGAAACCCCTGCAGTGCAGAGAGGGGTGTGTCATCAGCTTTTTAGCCCTTGGTAAGGGGTGGGTCATCAGTTTTTTTAGCCCTTGGTAAGGGGTGGGTCTTTCAGTTTTTAGCTACCCGTGGGGGTGGGTCATCCTATTTTATAACACAAATTGGCATACATTTATATTTATTTTTACAATCAAAGTCTTGATGCTAATGGAACAGTTGGCCACACATGTAAATTTTGTACGCATCAAGCTGATGTTAATATGATATAAAATAAAAAACTTCTTATTCCTATTTTGTGTCTTTATGTAAAATGTAACTTACAAGATGTGAATCTGTACGAAAAGTACGAAGTCTAACAGAATGAGCAAGCAGGAGTCCCAGTGCAGAAATTTTCCTACTGACTATGCTCTTTCGACATGTTAGTCTTCCAGGACACCAAGTGGCTAACTTGTGTCTACATGCTACTTATTTTGGGTACGGCACTTATGTTCATGGATGTGAGACTCAAACTCAAAGTTTTCAGGCAACCTCATTCCCAAGGTCTCTGATCTTCCCACCCCCTGGAGTGAGATGAGAGACCCTGGGTATGAGGTTGGTTTGTTGGCTGTGTGAGTCCCAGGACTCACTACAACCTATCTCTAGATGGATCACTATTCCACGGGAAGTGAGGCCAGAGGTGGAGAATGCAGGGGGTTGTGGTCAAGTTTTTTTTGTACAGTTTACATACATGACTTGAAAGTGTCAAGAGTAAAGGAAAACAATATTATTTTTAGATCCTTTAAAATTATCACAAAGAAATATATCTAAAATCTAAAATTTCACCTCAAGTTAATACACAAACATTTATGTGAGTTTGTTGGATTATGCAACCAAAAATATCATGTTTTATAAGGGCTGGGTCATGTAATTTTTCACCTTCATTGAGGGGTGGGTCACTCTGTTTTGTGCCAAATGGTAGTGGTGGGTCAAGTGTGTTCTATTCAGCACATTTTCAAATGCTCTAGCTAGCCCACCTTAGATCCTATTTAATAATCCTCTTCATTTTAAACCATTTCTTTGTTCCTATGTAGGTTGTAATTATACCCCATTTTTATTTACATCTTTTTATTGTTAATTGTAATGGATGTTTTGAATTCTATTTTTAATCAAGACCATTATTAAATAAAGACCACGTTAAGTAATGTTCTGCTTAAATGTCATACCCTGATGCCCTTCTGATCAAAAAACCTCACTGAAACCCCTGCTTTAAGTCATGTCAATTTCTGTCCACTTTAATGAAACATGCAGCCATGTAATAAGATCTCTCCTCATCAGATGTAGATGGAGATACAGCTTCACCATCGTCTTCAGATTGCACGAAAACAGACAGTGACAGAAAAGGAGATTTAGTAACAGGACCAAGAGGTTTGTGTTCTTCATGTACAATACACCTGAACATGCTGACTTTGTAATGATGTGTGCACTGATCACATGGTGCAGAAGAGTAGCAAAGCTGTTTAGGGGGAGTGTTTGGTTGACCTTGTTCTGGAATAAGAGTAATTCCCAGATTATTCCTGAATAGCCATTCTGACCAGACCTCAATAAAACCCCTGAAAATGATAATTCAATTTCTGGAATAATTTAATCCCTGGATGGATTCTCATTCAGTGATGCGTTGAGCTGTTTTCTGCTGTACAAAGGTTAGCAAAGGTTTATACCTAGACCATTTGGAGTATCACACTCTATCAGTGGATCACAAAATTGAAATCAATAATTCCTATTCACTTTAATGAAACATGCAGCCATGTAATAAGATCTCTTCTTCTCATCAGATGCAAACGGAGATACAGCTTCACCATCTTCTTCAGATTACACAGAAGCAGACAGTGACAGAAAAGGAGATTTGGCAACAGGACCAAGAGGTTTGTGTTTCTTCATGTTCAATACATGATGACCTTGTAATGATGTGTACACTGATCATGGTGCAGAAGAGCAACAAAGCAGTTTAGGGGAATGTTTGATTGACCTTGTTCTGGAATAAGAGTATATTCCAGATTATTCCAGAGTAGCCATTCTGACCTTAAATACCTCAATAAAACCCCTTAAACAATAATTCAATTTCTGGAATAATTTAATCCTGATGAAGGTGGACAGAAGCCTTTGAAAATTTAGAACTGAAAAGAAAATTAACAGATCGGAGAAAAAAATCTTAGAGATTGAATTTTTGAATGACTGATCTCTTCTTTTGTATTTTCTTTCATCAATGAGTTCATTTACATCATTTCGTTATGCCCATTGTTATATGCAGTGCTGTAATAATAGCAAATACAGCATTTGAATTCTCCTCAATTCTCCAGTGCGTTTCCTGTCTTAAAAATTTCATTATCCCCTTCAGGAAATGCTTTGTTAGCTCCTTTTGTTCATATTCAAGACTTTTTGGAGACCTTCATGTGACAATCTTCTCGTTGTAAATTATTTCTGCTGTCAGACATGCTTACCTTACTAGCTTCAAGATAATACAGCATTTCCTGTTGCATTCTTCCTCTGGGTGACATTTTAAAAGATGTTAAAAGATTTGTCCAGGATCGACTAACATTTCGGCTTATAAGCATCATGTAGCTTAAAAGATTTTGATTTGAGCATCATTGCTTTTAAGATTTCGATGTCCATATTTCCCAGGTTAAACACTTTCCATTTTTTGACTCCACAAAGATATCCACAAGGTATCTGTGTAACGCTTGAATGAAAACCATTATCATGCTGTGTTACTCTATGAAAATCTTCCAAACAAGTGCTAAAGACTCTGGGACAAAAGCAATACTTGGTCCTTGAAAAGGGAGCAATTTTCTAAGTAAACCCTGTCTTGGATCACTGATCCCAATCTGGATCAATCCAAAGGAATAGTGCTTCCTTTTTATCAAATGAAGCAGCCACCATTTTTATTTGTTGTTTTGCAAAAGGCTGCAATTTGAAGGGGCAGTTTCATCATTATTCTGGATTGTTTTAATATTCAGCTCTCTTGAGCAAAATGCTGGAACAGTGAGATTCTCACGAAAATTAGAAGTAGATTGAGAAAACTTCCAAGTAGCTGGTGAAGGGGAGTGGACATCATATGCAGTGCACTTATGTCCAGGATTGAACGCAAGTATTGTTTAATTAGTACTTCATATTTGGCAAGGTTATTTGACATTTTCATATTACGTCATATTTTACAGAATTGTGTGTGTTTTGGTGACTTTTTACCAATGAGGACACTTTGTGATGCTTATCATAAGCAATTTGAGTCTCATTAGCAATCAATCCTGGACATATCTAATCATAGCGGATCTAGGGAAGGGGACGGGCCCACCCCTCCCCCCTTATTTTGGGCAAAAAAAAAAAAATCACTGAGGGAAGAAAATCTGGCAGAGCAAGCAACCCCCCCCCCCCCCCTTAGCTCAAGGTGTGGATCCGCCACTGATATGTGCAAAGCGTCTTTCATGTTACCCATCAAGGAAGAGCTTAAAGTTGGGGGAAGCCCCCGATTGGGGGTTTAATTTAGGGCCTCCCTTGGGAAATTTTCTTTTTTAAGCCCTGTAAAACCAAGCAAGGAGGAAAATACTATTTTTCGTTTACCTAACTAGGATTTAAAGTGTGGTATACCCTTCATTTATACAATGCTAATCTTAAACTCAGAAAAGGTCAGCGGTGGAATAATAAAATGTGAACTGACTACTAAGAAAAGAATTCAAAATCCGACAAGAAATTAGCCACATATTTTATACAGAGCACAGATGAAAAAACCACTTCTGTCCCCATAGAGTAACAGAGGAAATAAACGTCTGAACACCGGATAACGATTACAGATGCCATGCACCATATGGGGCACCCGCTCTATACTCAGATGTTTGGAATACATTCCGTTTATGCCAGAATTGGTATGATACATTTAGTAGCTGAATCAAACAGACACGGGGTAATTCCTTAATTTTTAATCCAGAATGAGGTCGATCAAAAATGAAATGCACACTAAGCACAGTTGTTAGGAATAAGCACAAAATTGTCCTGGCTATTGTAACGTTTACATAGGCTTTAGATAGCAGTAATCTACATGAATGGCAAACTACAATAATATTGTCCCTAAATTTGAACTTAACTTGCTCTTAGGAGCAATATGCTAAATAAATCATTACAGTGCATTGTAATGCTACTTAATACGTACTTAAGGCATTTTCTAATTTTATTTTTGCCATATCTGTCAAATTTTTTGCATGATCATTGGCTGATTTCTATTGTCAATTTAACAATTGATTCATGCTTTCGCTAGTCTAGTCCCTGGACTCTCTGTTAACTTCTACTCTCTATTGAACCCTGGTGTAAGAGGAGAGAATCAATGATACCTTGCGTTGATATGTTCAGAATACAACCATTTTCGCCCCTAAAAAGTAAAACTTAATATAGAAGCGTGAAGCTACTAGGATCTGTTGACATAATGGGGGTTCAGCAATAGGGGTTTTTCTGTGGTGAACCATATTTTAGCTTAGTCATCATGTCACATGACGCCTAGTCTCGATTTCCGCCCTTCTCTCGGGGCTGGTGCCCGAGTTTCCTCCCCAAGGGGGAAGAGCACGGGCTCGTTTCCCGAACAGCAACTGGTAAACGAGGCTACACTTCAGGAGGAGCCTGAGAAGCGATTGGGGGCCTGAACAAATCCTCATGCAAAAGTGGTGGACTTGTTTATTGAAAATTTTAAACGTGGATATATTACATAATCATACCTTGATTTACGCTCGACTTAGTTTTTACACCCGTTTTCATTCTTGCACGCACAGCAAGTATTTTTGGCATGCCGTCTCTCGAAAATTTAAGCACAACTGATTTCTCTACGGTCGAACTCAAAGATGGATGTATTTCACATCAAACTAAAGTTGAGAGTATCAAGAAGTCATTCCGTGAGAGTTAAAGTGACTGTTTTGAGTGCGGACCAATTCAAGCTGAAGTCACTACTCAGACTATTGAGAGCTGATTGACTGCACTCAAGTCATTTGAATTATATATCCCGTAAATTGGGAAACATGCAAGGTTCCCAGAAAAAACTGCTTATTTCACAGTTTAAATGGTATTTCAGCCGTTTAGATAGCATCTATTCTCCGCTATGCACGTAACATGAATACAGGTGTAATAAGCAAAAATTTAGTTGTATACATATTAAAATGAATATCAACGCTAGAGAACGTCATCTTGACATCATTATCAAGTAAGAAATAAAAGAAATAATGGTGGGGTTCGTTTTTTATATAAATTATGTACAAGTGAGGTATGAAGTGATTATCCTGGTCCGCCTCGATTAGCACTGTTACCTGCGGAGCCAGGGGATTAAGGATTAATTGTGAAGTAGTAAATTATTGTTGTTGTTGTTTGTTGTTTTTGAATTTTAAACAGAGATATATTTGTGATATTATTTGATATTTTGTAATTACCATCTAGATCTGTCTTTGAAAGGCAAGTGTCAAAATGAAGATAACGCACTACACAGTGCTTCAAAGGGTGGTAATGTCGCCATCATCGAGACAATGCTGTCACGTGGTTTTGATATCAATTCAAAAGATAGTAATGGTGACACTCCCTTGATGATCGCGGCTGTGTTTGGCAAGATGGAGGCCGTACACTATCTTTTAGACAAGGGAGCAGATACGTCTTTGAAAGGCCAGTATGGAAGGAACTTACTGCACTCTGCAACAGAGGGTGGTAATGTCGCCATCATCGAGACAATGCTGTCACGTGGTTTTGATATCAATTCAAAAGATATTGATGGTTACACCCCCTTGATTATGGCGGCTTGGTGTGGCAAGATGGAGGCCGTACACTATCTTTTAGACAAGGGAGCAGATACGTCTTTGAAAGACCAGGTTGGAAGGAACTTACTGCACTCTGCAACAGAGGGTGGTAATGTCGCCATCATCGAGACAATGCTGTCACGTGGTTTTGATATCAATTCAAAAGATAGTAATGGTAAAACTCCATTGATGATTGCGGCAGCTTATGGTAAAACTGAAGCTGTGAAGTATCTACTCAGCAGGGGAGCACGTTAGTCTTCTACTTCATATTTATATTGCCGTCATTTTTAAGACGGCACATTAGTAGTTAGTATTTTCACGCTCAATGGTGTGATAAAATTAGTGAGAAATTTTGGTAACTTGTGTAGAGTTTGAACTCACATATTTAGGGTTATTAAGAGTGTTGCTCCGATAGCTGTATTGGCTCCTCAAGGAGGAATACAATAATGGATTCGTTATTTACCGTAATGGAACATTCAAAGTCACGCAACAATGATTTCAGGATATATTGTTTTTCTGTGTTTACAGAGAGCAGAGGAACTAGGGATCTACAACATTAAGTATAGGTTTTCATGAATTTCCCTATAGTCAAATATATCAATTTCAATGTTATTAATTTCAAATTCTCATAGCATATCGCAAGGTATCAGTATATTTATTTGGTAGAATGAAGTAATAGTTGACAGTATCTTAATTCCATAGCACACAGTTGATTTTCACGGTAGTTTCTGTAATCTGTTATTTAACAATTATCCTGTGAAATAACCTGGAATACTGTATGGTACTTCACCGACGAGGCTATTAGCTCAGTGAGTTAATTAACTAAGACTATATTCTGCTAGCCTGCGAACGCAGACGTATTTCCGGCTGTCACTTGGTCCCGCCGAAAAATAACGTTTGCGAACCCGAGCCAGAAAACGATTTCCGTGACGTAGGAATTCTAAGCCAATCACAGTTTAGCTCAAATAGCCCCAGAACTACTGCGCGACTCTACGCGAGGTATTCGTTGCGAGGAGCACTCGAGTTTCATTCTATCATGGAATCTGATTGGCCAAGGAGAAACAAAAGTCATTACGTCACAGAAATCGTTTCCTTGGTCGGGTTCGCAGACGTTATTTTTCGGCGGAACCAAGTGACAGCCGGAAATACGTCTGCGTTCGCAGGCTAATATTCTGCAAGATTGAGCGAGAAGACTTTTTTTATGATACAACAAACTGTCAAGGAGACGCATTTTTACAAAAGATGGCGGAGAATTCTTGGCAAATTGTATATCATAGGAAGCTATAGCATATATAGCTGAAGGGTGATTTAAAGTACTGGCAAATAAGCCCAAGTAATTTCTTGTAAGCGTTAGCTCTAGAAAGGAAATGAACACCACTTGAAGCAAAGGAAAATTCCTTGGCATTAGCGGGGCTCTAGATGTCATACCCTGATGCCCTCCCGATAAAAAACCTTACTTAAACCTCAGCTTTAATTCATGTCAATGTGTGTCGACTTGAATGAAACATGTAGCCATGTAATAAGATCTCTCCTTCTCATCAGATGCAGATGGAGATACAGCTTCACCATCTTCTTTAGATTACAGAGAAGCAGTCAGTGACAGAAAAGGAGACTTGGCAACAGCTGGACCAAGAGGTTTGTGTTTCTTCATGCACAATACACCTGTACATGCTGACTTTGTAATGGATGTGTGCACTGATCATGTTGTAGAAGAGTAACAAAGCTTTTTACGGGAGTGTTTGGTTGACCTTGTTCTGGAATAAGAGTATATTCCGGATTACAATGTATTCCAGAGTAGCCATTCTGACTTTAGCTCAATAAAACCCCTTAAAAAATAATTCAATTTCTGGAATAATTTAATCCCTGGATGGATTCTCCTTCAGTAAAGCATTAATCTGTTTTCTGCTGTATAAAGGTTAGCAAAGGCTTATACCTAGACCTAGACGTAGACCATTTGTGAGTACACGTATCAAACTTTATTAGTGGATCACAAAATTAAAATCAATGATGTATATTAATGTAGGTTTAATTGGTCTACATGAGATTTGCTGGAGGGCTTTCTGATATAAATTTCTTTTGACTGTCCGTACTGGGGTAACAACATGTTTAACGCTCAGGCACCTGACTACCTCTTTTTCTACTGCCCCTGTGTATATTTTTATAGTATGAGAAAAATATTCTAAATATTGACATTTTTGATGTAACTGAAAATACTACCAGTGTTGCAATCACAGATAGAGGGGGTAAGTTTCTAAACAAAATTTGGTTCTGCGTCGGTGGAGAGTATAACAAGATAATTTGGTTTTATCAACTGGGTTGATAATGTGAATTGGCCACCGTAAAGAGATTCGAAAGCTGACGTTTCAAGCGTTAGCCCTTCGTCGGAGCGAATCGAGGAATTGTGGGTTGTGTGTGCTCTTTTCCATGATGAAGAGGATGATTATAACACCTCGGACAAAGATACTTTCGAGACGCTTCAGACTCGAAAATCGAAGTGGACTCCCGCAGAGGGCCAGTTCGCCTCTTTGGATTTTTTCATTAATAAATGCCGTCATGACATCAATAAACTTAATTTCAATCGTAACACCAAATTTTCCAACCTTTCTTCGGAAGAGAGGGCGGCGCTAGAAAATCTTAGTAAGCGCAGAGACATAATTGTCAAAGCGCCCGACAAAGGCGGCGCTTTGGTTGTTTGGCGGGCCGACCTCTACCAAAAAGAAGCTTTGCGGTAACTTTCTGACACCTCTTTTTATGCTAAAGTCGATAAAGATCTCACTTCCACTAACCAACAAATTGTCAAGAGCACTATTAACGACCTTATAGTCAAACAAGAATTGCCGGCTACTGCTACCAATCTTATCATTACCAGTCCTAGAACTTCGTGTATTTACTTTTTACCTAAAATTCACAAACCTAACAACCCAGGTCGACCTATTATCTCTGTCTGTACTTGCCCTAGCGAACTCATTTCCAGCTATTTAGGCAAAATTATGGCACCTATCGTCAGATCTTTACCGTCGTGCGTTTAAGACAGTCAACACGCACTTCAAATTTGTCGCGATTTCAATTTCCTGGGCGAAGACAAACTTATTTTCACTATGGATATTACATCTCTTTACACCGTCATCCCAAATGGCGAAGGTCTTCTAGCCCTCAAACATATTTTTGATTTACGCGCTGTTAAGGAATCAAGCTCAGAAACACTACTCCGCCTGGCTGAACTCGTGTTAACACTCAACTGTTTTTCATTCGCCGACAATTATTTTAAACAAATCAATGGCGTGGTCATGGGTACCAAAATGGGACCCAGCTACGCCAGTCTTTTCGTAGGTTACGTTGAACACCAATTTTTCAATCAATACAACGGCCCCAAACCTGAACTCTACTTTCGCTACATTGACGACTGTATCGGCGCTACCTCTTCTACCAGGAGAACCTCAATCAATTTATAACTGCTGTCAATTCGTTTCATCCTGCTCTTAAATATACCTGGGAAATTTCCGATACATCTTTAGCATTTCTGGATATCAAAGTTTCTATCAAAGGCAATGGTTTATGCACCAGTGTGCACTAGAAACCCACAGATTCTCATAGTTATTTATTGTATTCATCTTCATATCATTACATGTCAAGAATTCCATTCGTTATTCTCAGGTTCTTAGACTTCGTCGTCTTTGTAGTGATGACTCTAATTTTACCTTAAAATTAGAGGAAATGTGGGATTTCTTCGAGAAACGTGGCTATCCTGCTTCTGTTGTTCAAGCGGGCCATCGTCGCGCCCAACAAATTGATCGACAGTCTGCACTACAAACGTCACAGAAGGAAAATAATGATAGAAATTCCATTCACCCTCACATTTCACCCTCACAACCACGTAGTAAAATCCATCATTCTAAAAAACTTTAAATTAGTTCAAAATGATCCCGATACTGGTAGAATCTTTTCGCAACCTCCATTAATTTCATTCAAACGCGAGAAAAACAAAGTAACTTTTTAGTCAGAAGTGCATTCCAAACAAGTGATCAATCCGGAACTTTTAAATGCGCACGCGCATGATTCAAAACATGTCCTGTCATTCGCAACATAGTTAGTGGACTAACTATGTTCGCAACGTTGAGAAAATATCGGGACCGAAGCGATCCATCAAGATCACTGATCATTTCACGTGTACCCTAGCCAATGTCATCTACTGCATAACCTGTACTCTTTGCAAAAAGTTATACATCGGCGAAAAAGGAGACGACTAGGCGACCGATTCCGAGAACACCTCGGTGACGTAGAGAAAGACGACAAAAACGCATCCAAACCGGTCGCGAGACATTTTAATCTCCCCAATCATTCTAAGCAACATACGTCAGTCTGCGGCCTTTCCCTACATCAAGTAAGCACGGAATGCCGCAAAACTCTAGAACAAAAATTTATTTTTCAAATCGGCACTCTTAACCCTCACAGTATCAGCAAACGCTTTTCATTCAACTAATTTATTCTGTTGTTTTTCACATTACTATGCACCAACCAATAGCGTAGCTCCATCTTTCGGTATATAAAACACACACAACCCACAATTCCTCGATTCGCTCTCACGAAGGGCTAACGCTCGAAACGTCAGCTTTCCAATCTCTTTACGGTGGCCAATTCACATTATCAACCCAGTTGATAAAACCAAATTATCTAATCACCGATAGAGATTGTCTAAGATTTTTTTGCCTACTTACTGGTGATTTAGAAAATCAATAACACGACAGCAAGTGGATTGTAGCGCGAGCACTAATGAACTTTAACATTACAACCCTGATGAAGGTGGACAGAAGCCATTGAAAATTTAGAACTGAAAAGAAAATTAACAGATCGGATTGCAAAAAATCTTAGAGACTGAATTTTTGAATGACTGATTTCTTCTTTTGTATTTCCTTTCATCAACGAGTTTGTTTACACCATTTCGTTATGCCTATTGTTATATACAGTGCTGTAATAATAGCAAATACAGCATTTGAATTCTCCTCAATTCTCCAGTGGGTTTCTTGTCTTAAAAATTTCATTATCACCTTCGGAAAATGCTTTATTAGCTTCTATTGTTCATAATCAAGACTTTATAGAGACTTTCATGTGACATTCTTCTCAGTGTAAATGATTTCTGCCGTCAGATATGCTTACCTTAGCTTCGAGATAATACAGCATTTCCTGCCTGTTGCATTCTTCCTCTGGGTGACATTTTAAAATACGTTTAAAGATTTGTCCAGGATCGATTAACATTTTGTCTTTTAAGCATAATATAGCTTATAAGATTTTGATTCGAGCATCGTTGCTTTTAAGATTTCGATGTCCATATTTCCCAGCTTATTAAACGTTCCATTCTTTGACTCCACAACGATTTCTTCAAAGTTTTCTTTGTGTAAAGCTTGAATGAAAACCATTATTATGCTGCTACCCTATGAAAACCTGCCAAACGTGTGTTAAAGACTCTGAGACAAAAGCAATACTTGGTCCGTGAAAAGTCCTTGAAAAGGTAGCGATTTTCTAAGTGAACCCTGTCTTGGATCATTGATCCCGATCTGGATCATTCCAAAGGAATATTGCTTCCTTTTTATCAAATGAGGCAGCCACTATTTTTATTTGTTGTTTTTCAAAAGGCTGCAATTTGAAGAGGCAGTTTCATTATTATTCTGGATTGTTTCAATATTCAGCTCTCGAGCAAAATGCTGGAACAGGGGAGTGGACGTCATATGCAATGCACTTATGTCTAGGATTGAACACAAGTATTGTTTAATTAGTACTTCATATTTGGCAGGGTTATTTGACATTCTCATATTACTTCATATTTTACAGAATTGTGTGTGTTTTGGTGACTTTTTACCAATGAGGACACTTTGTGATGCTTATCATAAGGAATTTGATTCTCATTAGCATTCAATACTGGACATATCTGATGCAGTGGCGGATCTAGGTGAGGGGAGAAGCCCAGGCCCCCCTTATCTTGGATAAAACCAAAAAAATCACCGAAGGAAGAAAACCTGGCATTGCGAGCAAAAACCCCGCCCTCCCCCCTTCCTTAGCTCAAGGTCTGAATCCGCCACTGATATGCGCATAGCGTCTTTCATGTTACCCAACAAGGGGAAGCTTAAAGTTGGGGGTAGCCCCCCCCCCCCCCCCATTGGGGGTTTAAGGCCTCCCGTATGAAATTTTGTTTTTTAAGCCCTGTAAAACCAAGCAAGGAGGAAATGATTTCGTGGACGAAAACACTATTTGTGTTTACCTAAATAGGATTTTAAGTGTGTTATACCCTTCATTTACACAATGCTAATCTTAAAGTCAGAGAAGGTCAGCGGTTGAATAATAAAATGTGAAGTGACCACTAAGAAAAGAATTCAAAAACCAACGAGAATTTAGCCACGTATCTTCCACAGAGCACAAATGAAAAACCACTTCTGTCCCCATAGGGTAACAGAGGAAATGAATGTCTGAACACCGGAAAACGATTACAGATCTCATGCACCATATGGGGCATCTGCTGTATACTCAGATGTTTGGGATACATTCCGTTTATACCAGAATTGGAATGATACATGTAGTAGCTGAATTAAACAGACTCGGGGTAATTTGTGAGGGGAGAATTAGCCGATATTCATGACCATAAAAAAGCCAACAGTTAGCAGTCAAGTGAAAGTCCAATAACCATGGTAACCACCTGTCTATCTATATTATCGTGTAACACCTTGTAGTGAGAACTACCTGAAGTTGTAAATAGTTAATATTTACGAGCAGAATAACTGACTGCCTATGATGGAATAGCCTAGAACAACAATGAGCTCATTGGCAGCCAATAGGGGTTTGGGTTTACTAAACGAAATATTAGATCACTTGTTTAGAGTCTAGCATAAATACAGGTGTTTTGTTAATTGTTCTTCGGTTACGCCCCCGGTGGTGGGACGCCGGATACCACTATCCCGTATTGGTTACATTCTGGTTGCATTCCCGTTATGTCCCGGTTGCATTCTGGTTACGTTCTGAGTAGGTTAGTGGATTAAACTCTACTGTTGGACCCAAGTACTGCGTATTCTCTGTTTCCCGTTGGATTGTTTTGCTGTAACAGATCCCGAAACCTCTAGGAGTCTGACAAACTCCGTCGCTGCAAGCGTGTTTCCCTCTGGATTGTGGTAACAAGGATAACAACTTAAGCAGCCCAAAAACCTGTTATCACAAATTCCAGAATGAGGTCAATCAAAAATGAAATGCACACTATGTACAGTTGTTGGGAATAAGCACAAAATTGTCCTGGCTGTTGTAACCTTTACATAGGCTGTAGATAGCAGTGGTCTACATGAATGGCAAACTACAATAATATTGTCCCTAAATTTGAACTTAACTTGCTCTTAGGAACAATATGCTAAATAAATCATTACAGTGCAGTGTAATGCTACTTAATACAGTTACATACCTAAGGCATTTTCTAATTTTATTTTTGCAATAACTGTCTAGTCCCTCGTCTAGTTCCTGAACTCTCTGTTAACTTCTACTCTCTATTGAACCCTTGTGCAAGAGTCGAGAATCGATGATACCTTGCACTGATATGTTCAGAATACAACCATTTTCGCCCCTGAAAAATGAAAATTAATATAGAAGCGTGAAGCTACTAGGATCTGTTGACATAATGGGGGTTCAGCAATAGGGGTTTTTCTGTGGTGAACCATATTTTAGCTTAGTCATCATGTCACATTACGCATAGTCTCGATTTCCGCCCTTCTCTCGGGGCTGGTGCCCGAGTTTCCTCCCCAAGGGGGAAGAGCCCGAGCTCCTTTCCCGAACAGCAACTGGTAAACGAGGCTACACTTCGGGAGGAGCCTGAGAAGCGATTGGGGGCCTGAACAAATCCTCATGCAAAAGTGGTGGACTTGTTTATTGAAAATTTTAAACGTGCATATATTACATAATCATACCTTGATTTACGCTCGACTTAGTTTTTACACCCGTTTTCATTCTTGCACGCACATCAACTATTTTTGGCATGCCGTCTCTCGAAAATTTAAGCACAACTGATTTCTCTACGGTCGAACTCAAAGATGGATGTATTTCACATCAAACTAAAGTTGAGAGTATCAAGAAGTCATTCCGTGAGAGTTAAAGTGACTGTTTTGTGTGCGGACCCATTCAAGCTGAAGTCACTACTCAGACTATTGAGAGCTGATTGACTGCACTCAAGTCGTTTGAATTATATATCCCGTACATTGGGAAACATGCAAGGTTCCCAGAAAAAACTGCTTATTTCACAGTTTAAATGGTGTTTCAGCCGTTTAAATAGCATCTATTCTCCGCTATGCACGTAACATGAATACAGGTGTAATAAGCAAAAATTTAGTTGTATACATATTAAAATGAATATCAACGCTAGAGAACGTCATCTTGACATCATTATCAAGTAAGAAATAAAAGAAATAATGGTGGGGTTCGTTTTTTATATAAATTATGTACAAGTGAGGTATGAAGTGATTATCCTGGCCCGCCTCGATTAGCACTGTTACCTGCGGAGCCAGAGGATTAAGGATTAATTGTGAAGTAGTAAATTATTGTTGTTGTTGTTTGTTGTTTTTGAATTTTAAACAGAGATATATTTGTGATATTATTTGATATTTTGTAATTACCATCTAGATCTGTCTTTGAAAGGCAAGTGTCAAAATGAAGATAACGCACTACACAGTGCTTCAAAGGGTGGTAATGTCGCCATCATCGAGACAATGCTGTCACGTGGTTTTGATATCAATTCAAAAGATAGTAATGGTGACACTCCCTTGATGATCGCGGCTGTGTTTGGCAAGATGGAGGCCGTACACTATCTTTTAGACAAGGGAGCAGATACGTCTTTGAAAGGCCATGATGGAAGGAACTTACTGCACTTTTCAGCAGAGGGTGGTAATGTCGCCATCATCGAGACAATGCTGTCACGTGGTTTTGATATCAATTCAAAAGATAGTAATGGTGACACTCCCTTGATGATCGCGGCTGTGTTTGGCAAGATGGAGGCCGTACACTATCTTTTAGACAAGGGAGCAGATACGTCTTTGAAAGGCCATGATGGAAGGAACTTACTGCACTTTTCAGCAGAGGGTGGTAATGTCGCCATCATCGAGACAATGCTGTCACGTGGTTTTGATATCAATTTTGGTAACTTGTGTAGAGTTTGAACTCACATATTTAGGGTTATTAAGAGTGTTGCTCCGATAGCTGTATTGGCTCCTCAAGGAGGAATACAATAATGGATTCGTTATTTACTGTAATGGAACATTCAAAGTCACGCAACAATGATTTCAGGATATATTGTTTTTCTGTGTTTACAGAGAGCAGAGGAACTAGGGATCTACAACATTAAGTATAGGTTTTCATGAATTTGCCTATAGTCAAATATATCGATTTCAATGTTATTAATTTCAAATTCTCATAGCATATCGCAAGGTATCAGTATATTTATTTGGTAGAATGAAGTAATAGTTGACAGATTCTTAATTCCATAGCACACAGTTGATTTTCACGGTAGTTTCTGTAATCTGTTATTTCGTAACAATTATCCTGTGAAATAACCTGGAATACTGTATGGTACTTCACCGACGAGGTGACAGACTATATTCTGCTAGCCTGCGAACGCAGACGTATTTCCGGCTGTCACTTGGTCCCGCCGAAAAATAACGTTTGCGAACCCGAGCCAGAAAACGATTTCTGTGACGTAGGAATTCTAAGCCAATCACAGTTTAGCTCAAATAGCCCCAGAACTACTGCGCGACTCTACGCGAGGTATTCGCTGCGAGGAGCACTCGAGTTTCATTCTATCATGGAATCTGATTGGCCAAGGAGAAACAAAAGTCATTACGTCACAGAAATCGTTTCCTTGCTCGGGTTCGCAGACGTTATTTTTCGGCGGAACCAAGTGACAGCCGGAAATACGTCTGCGTTCGCAGGCTAATATTCTGCAAGATCGAGCGAGAAGACTTTTTTTATTATACAACAAACTGTCAAGGAGACGCATTTTTACAAAAGATGGCGGAGAATTCTTGGCAAATTGTATATCATAGGAAGCTATAGCATATATAGCTGAAGGGTGATTTAAAGTACTGGCAAATAAGCGCAAGTAATTCCTTGTAAGCGTTAGCTCTAGAAAGGAAATGAACACCACTTGAAGCAAAGGAAAATTCCTTGGCATTAGCGGGGCTCTAGATGTCATACCCTGATGCCCCCCCGATAAAAAACCTTACTAAAACCTCAGCTTTAATTCATGTCAATGTCTGTCGACTTGAATGAAACATGTAGCCATGTAATAAGATCTCTCCTTCTCATCAGATGCAGATGGAGATACAGCTTCACCATCTTCTTTAGATTACAGAGAAGCAGTCAGTGACAGAAAAGGAGACTTGGCAACAGCTGGACCAAGAGGTTTGTGTTTCTTCATGCACAATACACCTGTACATGCTGACTTTGTAATGGATGTGTGCACTGATCATGTTGTAGAAGAGTAACAAAGCTTTTTACGGGAGTGTTTGGTTGACCTTGTTCTGGAATAAGAGTATATTCCGGATTACAATGTATTCCAGAGTAGCCATTCTGACTTTAGCTCAATAAAACCCCTTAAAAAATAATTCAATTTCTGGAATAATTTAATCCCTGGATGGATTCTCCTTCAGTAAAGCATTAATCTGTTTTCTGCTGTATAAAGGTTAGCAAAGGCTTATACTTAGACCTAGACCTAGACCATTTGTGAGTACATGTATCAAACTTTATCAGTGGATCACAAAATTAAAATCAATGATGTATAATAATGTAGGTTTAATTGGTCTACATGAGATTTGCTGGAGGGCTTTCCGATATAAATTTCTTTTGACTGTCCGTACTGGGGTAACAACATGTTTAACGCTCAGGCACCTGACTACCTCTTTTTCTACTACCCCTGTGTATATTTTTATAGTATGAGAAAGAAATTATAAATATTGACATTTTTGATGTAACTGAAAATACTACCAGTGTTGCAATCACAGATGGAGGGGGTAAGTTTCTAAAGAAAATTTGGTGCTGCGTCGGTGAGGAGTATAACAAGATAATTTGGTTTTATCTACTGGGTTGATAATGTGAATTGGCCACCGTAAAGAGATTCGAAAGCTGACGTTTCAAGCATTAGCCCTTCGTCGGAGCGAATCGAGGAATTGTGGGTTGTGTGTGCTCTTTTCCATGATGAAGAGGATGATTATAACACCTCGGACAAAGATACTTTCGAGACGCTTCAGACTCGAAAATCGAAGTGGACTCCCGCAGAGGGCCAGTTCGCCTCTTTGGATTTTTTCATTAATAAATGCCGTCATGACATCAATAAACTTAATTTCAATCGTAACACCAAATTTTCCAACCTTTCTTCGGTAGAGAGGGCGGCGCTAGAAAATCTTAGTAAGCGCAGAGACATAATTGTCAAAGCGCCCGACAAAGGCGGCGCTTTGGTTGTTTGGCGGGCCGACCTCTACCAAAAAGAAGCTTTGCGGTAACTTTCTGACACCTCTTTTTATGCTAAAGTCGATAAAGATCTCACTTCCACTAACCAACAAATTGTCAAGGGCACTATTAACGACCTTATAGTCAAACAAGAATTGCCGGCTACTGCTACCAATCTTATCATTACCAGTCCTAGAACTTCGTGTATTTACTTTTTACCTAAAATTCACAAACCTAACAACCCAGGTCGACCTATTGTCTCTGTCTGTACTTGCCCTAGCGAACTCATTTCCAGCTATTTAGGCAAAATTATGGCACCTATCGTCAGATCTTTACCGTCGTGCGTTTAAGACAGTCAACACGCACTTCAAATTTGTCGCGATTTCAATTTCCTGGGCGAAGACAAACTTATTTTCACTATGGATATTACATCTCTTTACACCGTCATCCCAAATGGCGAAGGTCTTCTAGCCCTCAAACATATTTTTGATTTACGCGCTGTTAAGGAATCAAGCTCAGAAACACTACTCCGCCTGGCTGAACTAGTGTTAACACTCAACTGTTTTTCATTCGCAGACAATTATTTTAAACAAATCAATGGCGTGGTCATGGGTACCAAAATGGGACCCAGCTACGCCAGTCTTTTCGTAGGTTACGTTGAACACCAATTTTTCAATCAATACAACGGCCCCAAACCTGAACTCTACTTTCGCTACATTGACGACTGTATCGGCGCTACCTCTTCTACCAGGAGAACCTCAATCAATTTATAACTGCTGTCAATTCGTTTCATCCTGCTCTTAAATATACCTGGGAAATTTCCGATACATCTTTAGCATTTCTGGATATCAAAGTTTCTATCAAAGGCAATGGTTTATGCACCAGTGTGCACTAGAAACCCACAGATTCTCATAGTTATTTGTTGTATTCATCTTCACATCATTACATGTCAAGAATTCCATTCGTTATTCTCAGGTTCTTAGACTTCGTCGTCTTTGTAGTGATGACTCTAATTTTACCTTAAAATCAGAGGAAATGTGGGATTTCTTCGAGAAACGTGGCTATCCTGCTTCTGTTGTTCAAGCGGGCCATCATCGCGCCCAACAAATTGATCGGCAGTCTGCACTACGAACGTCACAGAAGGAAAATAATGATAATTTGGTGTCCTTCAGAACTTTCCAAAAATTTGCCCATCGATTTAAGCACAATCTATTCATGCCAAAATCTTGAAAGTCAATTAATCCAGGACTTTGTAGCCTGTATAGTGACGGGACAAGAACGTTTGAACACATCAGGTTGGTGTTGAAGAGCTTATTTGGGCTACTTTTAATGTACATAGAGAAGTGATGTAATAATGATTCATAAATGTATACATAACCTGGTAGCAAGGTACTTAGCAGAGAAATTAACCGTATGACCTGACATTTGTAATTACAGAACAAGATATTGCAAAGCAAGTCTACTCGCTAAAGATAGTTTTTTTCATCAGTCTATAGAGCGTTTTTATTCACGTGACTACCAGCCATATTGGTTTACTGAAACAAAAGAAGGTATTTGCATAAAAATAGAGTTCAATTCCCAGAAGTTTAGTTTGTGACATCAACATGACCCCCGTTTCTTTGTTTTGGGACACCAATATGGCCGCCGTGACGTCATTTGAAAACACCAAAAACGTATAACAGTGTTAGTGTCAGTGAAAAAAACGAAGACTTTAAAGACGATGGAGGCGTTTAGAAGATCAGCTAGAAGTAACCTCTTTTATTGATGCTAAAGCAATAAGTCCTAAAGTTTGCAACGACCCACGACTTGAAGCTCACAACACAGTAGTGACCATTCCTGAAAATCTACCGCTCTTTGATTTAGAAAAATGTGCCTTTAACAAAGGTTTAAATTTTGTTCGTGCAACCAAACAAACCGACGAATTTTCAGTCAAACAAGGTATTGAAAGATTTATTGGCTGCGTTGAACTGCAAGATTTTCTCCATGACCACGAAAACAACTATAATAAATTGGAGAAAGATATTTTTGAACCACCCAACACTCGCCAATCCAAATGGACTCCCACGGAAGGTCAGTTCACATCTTAAAATTTCTTTTTTAAAAAAGTGTCGCCATTATGTTCAAGAACTCAAATTCAAAGAAAACACGACATTTTCCAACCTTTCTAAACTATCAAAGTGACTATGAGCCACTAAACTCAGAAAATTGCATCGGGTAGAATGCCTGGACATTATTAATTATTCATGACCGGCGAAGCGGCAAATTTGAATGTTTGCGTGTCGTGAAATGCCCTGATTAAGAGACGAAAGGGTCCAAATTGGCCCAATAGCGTTGATAAAACTTACTGTTCTGGTTTCCAGGAGTTAAAACTTCAACTTTCACGCGCGGCTTTTTGAAGAAGAAGGTTGAATCTTCAATTTAAGCCGTTAAGTAAGTTGATATATGAGGTATAAGGAGTAGCTTTTTGCTCTTGAAAATGGGCAAAAATTGGCCATTTTTTGTATGGGGACCGTTTTCAGAAGCAATTTCAGATCTTTAGCAAAGAAACAATTTTTTTTATTCCTTGCAAAGTTTTAGGAGATTTCAAGGCGAATAAAGTAAGGTAAACATCGCCAATTACTGAAAAACTTCAAAGAGGCCAGCGAGTTAAGACTATATTCTGCTAGCCTGCGAACGCAGACGTATTTCCGGCTGTCACTTGGTCCCGCCGAAAAATAACGTTTGCGAACCCGAGCCAGAAAACGATTTCTGTGACGTAGGAATTCTAAGCCAATCACAGTTTAGCTCAAATAGCCCCAGAACTACTGCGCGACTCTACGCGAGGTATTCGCTGCGAGGAGCACTCGAGTTTCATTCTATCATGGAATCTGATTGGCCAAGGAGAAACAAAAGTCATTACGTCACAGAAATCGTTTCCTTGCTCGGGTTCGCAGACGTTATTTTTCGGCGGAACCAAGTGACAGCCGGAAATACGTCTGCGTTCGCAGGCTAATATTCTGCAAGATCGAGCGAGAAGACTTTTTTTATTATACAACAAACTGTCAAGGAGACGCATTTTTACAAAAGATGGCGGAGAATTCTTGGCAAATTGTATATCATAGGAAGCTATAGCATATATAGCTGAAGGGTGATTTAAAGTACTGGCAAATAAGCGCAAGTAATTCCTTGTAAGCGTTAGCTCTAGAAAGGAAATGAACACCACTTGAAGCAAAGGAAAATTCCTTGGCATTAGCGGGGCTCTAGATGTCAAACCCTGATGCCCTCCCGATAAAAAACCTTACTAAAACCTCAGCTTTAATTCATGTCAATGTCTGTCGACTTGAATGAAACATGTAGCCGTGTAATAAGATCTCTCCTTCTCATCAGATGCAGATGGAGATACAGCTTCACCATCTTCTTTAGATTACAGAGAAGCAGTCAGTGACAGAAAAGGAGACTTGGCAACAGCTGAACCAAGAGGTTTGTGTTTCTTCATGCACAATACACCTGTACATGCTGACTTTGTAATGGATGTGTGCACTGATCATGTTGTAGAAGAGTAACAAAGCTTTTTACGGGAGTGTTTGGTTGACCTTGTTCTGGAATAAGAGTATATTCCGGATTACAATGTATTCCAGAGTAGCCATTCTGACTTTAGCTCAATAAAACCCCTTAAAAAATAATTCAATTTCTGGAATAATTTAATCCCTGGATGGATTCTCCTTCAGTAAAGCATTAATCTGTTTTCTGCTGTATAAAGGTTAGCAAAGGCTTATACCTAGACCTAGACCTAGACCATTTGTGAGTACATGTATCAAACTTTATCAGTGGATCACAAAATTAAAATCAATGATGTATAATAATGTAGGTTTAATTGGTCTACATGAGATTTGCTGGAGGGCTTTCTGATATAAATTTCTTTTGACTGTCCGTACTGGGGTAACAACATGTTTAACGCTCAGGCACCTGACTACCTCTTTTTCTACTACCCCTGTGTATATTTTTATAGTATGAGAAAGAAATTATAAATATTGACATTTTTGAAGTAACTGAAAATACTACCAGTGTTGCAATCACAGATAGAGGGGGTAAGTTTCTAAAGAAAATTTGGTGCTGCGTCGGTGAGGAGTATAACAAGATAATTTGGTTTTATCAACTGGGTTGATAATGTGAATTGGCCACCGTAAAGAGATTCGAAAGCTGACGTTTCAAGCATTAGCCCTTCGTCGGAGCGAATCGAGGAATTGTGGGTTGTGTGTGCCCTTTTCCATGATGAAGAGGATGATTATAACACCTCGGACAAAGATACTTTCGAGACGCTTCAGACTCGAAAATCGAAGTGGACTCCCGCAGAGGGCCAGTTCGCCTCTTTGGATTTTTTCATTAATAAATGCCGTCATGACATGAATATACTTAATTTCAATCGTAACACCAAATTTTCCAACCTTTCTTCGGTAGAGAGGGCGGCGCTAGAAAATCTTAGTAAGCGCAAATACATAATTGTCAAAGCGCCCGACAAAGGCAGCGCTTTCGTTGTTTGGCGGGCCGACCTCTACCAAAAAGAAGCTTTGCGGTAACTTTCTGACACCTCTTTTTATGCTAAAGTCGATAAAGATCTCACTTCCACTAACCAACAAATTGTCAAGAGCACTATTAACGACCTTATAGTCAAACAAGAATTGCCGGCTACTGCTACCAATCTTATCATTACCAGTCCTAGAACTTCGTGTATTTACTTTTTACCTAAAATTCACAAACCTAACAACCCAGGTCGACCTATTGTCTCTGTCTGTACTTGCCCTAGCGAACTCATTTCCAGCTATTTAGGCAAAATTATGGCACCTATCGTCAGATCTTTACCGTCGTGCGTTTAAGACAGTCAACACGCACTTCAAATTTGTCGCGATTTCAATTTCCTGGGCGAAGACAAACTTATTTTCACTATGGATATTACATCTCTTTACACCGTCATCCCAAATGGCGAAGGTCTTCTAGCCCTCAAACATATTTTTGATTTACGCGCTGTTAAGGAATCAAGCTCAGAAACACTACTCCGCCTGGCTGAACTAGTGTTAACACTCAACTGTTTTTCATTCGCAGACAATTATTTTAAACAAATCAATGGCGTGGTCATGGGTACCAAAATGGGACCCAGCTACGCCAGTCTTTTCGTAGGTTACGTTGAACACCAATTTTTCAATCAATACAACGGCCCCAAACCTGAACTCTACTTTCGCTACATTGACGACTGTATCGGCGCTACCTCTTCTACCAGGAGAACCTCAATCAATTTATAACTGCTGTCAATTCGTTTCATCCTGCTCTTAAATATACCTGGGAAATTTCCGATACATCTTTAGCATTTCTGGATATCAAAGTTTCTATCAAAGGCAATGGTTTATGCACCAGTGTGCACTAGAAACCCACAGATTCTCATAGTTATTTGTTGTATTCATCTTCACATCATTACATGTCAAGAATTCCATTCGTTATTCTCAGGTTCTTAGACTTCGTCGTCTTTGTAGTGATGACTCTAATTTTACCTTAAAATCAGAGGAAATGTGGGATTTCTTCGACAAATGTGGCTATCCTGCTTCTGTTGTTCAAGCGGGCCATCATCGCGCCCAACAAATTGATCGACAGTCTGCACTACGAACGTCACAGAAGGAAAATAATGATAATTTGGTGTCCTTCAGAACTTTCCAAAAATTTGCCCATCGATTTAAGCACAATCTATTCATGCCAATATCTTGAAAGTCAATTAATCCAGAACTTTGTAGCCTGTATAGTGACGGGACAAGAACGTTTGAACACATCAGGTTGGTGTTGAAGAGCTTAGTTGGGCTACTTTTAATGTACATAGAGAAGTGATGTAATAATGATTCATAAATGTATACATAACCTGGTAGCAAGGTACTTAGCGGAGAAATTAACCGTATGACCTGACATTTGTAATTACAGAACAAGATATTGCAAAGCAAGTCTACTCGCTAAAGATAGTTTTTTTCATCAGTCTATAGAGCGTTTTTATTCACGTGACTACCAGCCATATTGGTTTACTGAAACAAAAGAAGGTATTTGCATAAAAATAGAGTTCAATTCCCAGAAGTTTAGTTTGTGACATCAACATGACCCCCGTTTCTTTGTTTTGGGACACCAATATGGCCGCCGTGACGTCATTTGAAAACACCAAAAACGTATAACAGTGTTAGTGTCAGTGAAAAAAACGAAGACTTTAAAGACGATGGAGGCGTTTAGAAGATCAGCTAGAAGTAACCTCTTTTATTGATGCTAAAGCAATAAGTCCTAAAGTTTGCAACGACCCACGACTTGAAGCTCACAACACAGTAGTGACCATTCCTGAAAATCTACCGCTCTTTGATTTAGAAAAATGTGCCTTTAACAAAGGTTTAAATTTTGTTCGTGCAACCAAACAAACCGACGAATTTTCAGTCAAACAAGGTATTGAAAGATTTATTGGCTGCGTTGAACTGCAAGATTTTCTCCATGACCACGAAAACAACTATAATAAATTGGAAAAAGATATTTTTGAACCACCCAACACTCGCCAATCCAAATGGACTCCCACGGAAGGTCAGTTCACATCTTAAAATTTCTTTTTTAAAAAAGTGTCGCCATTATGTTCAAGAACTCAAATTCAAAGAAAACACGACATTTTCCAACCTTTCTAAACTATCAAAGTGACTATGAGCCACTAAAACTCAGAAAATTGAATTAAAAAGCACTCGTAGGTATATGGTTTTGATTTCATCAGTAAGGAAACGTTAGTGAAAGCTCCAAAAGAGAAGCGTGACATTTGCGTTACATTTGCGCATGGTTGAGTCTTTGTAGGACTTTGTAGGGTGAAATTTAAGTGTTACAACCCTCTTCAAAACAAATAGCCTTCCTTCTGTCTGTTCCGTTTATCTTAGACAAAATTATCAAAAGCAAGTTCCTTCACTTCTGTATATCTCTGGCAAGTTGGCCTTTCATTATGTAACAGCATTGTAATAACGAAGCCTTGTTCTATTAGCCCTATGCTTCCTCCTAGGGCCTCCTCGCCATTTTTTCTTTAGGTTTTCTTTTTATATTTTTTACCTCTTTTATTTATTTAGTTTGTTTTTGTACCTTAAGTATGACGGAAATAAAATAAACCTAGACCTAATGAACCTAGTCCTGAAAAGAGATTTTGAGAAGTGATGCTAATTGGAGGGCTTGCTGCAGAAATGATGTAAAGCCCTGGCCAAACAGCGCATGATAGTTGATGACAGTTGATGACAACTGAAACGCGTGCTATCGTTTGACCAGCAACTATCATGCACTGTCATCGACTATTAGAGTATGATTGAGTTTGAGCCTGCTCAAATTTCTCATGATAATTGATGATATTTTTTTGCATTTGACCGCGTGCATGATAGATAATAGTTTTATGATCAGAGGTTTCCCCCCAAATTGACAGGCTGTGGTTGTTGTTGGAGAGAGAAGATTGATAGAGAAAGAAAAAGTCCTTCTCCATAGCATCGCAGCCTAAACTTCAAAACTTCGCAATGTTTTTGATACAGCTTTTATTGGCTTAAATATATATATAGCTGCTTTTTTAATGTTGGTCGTAATCAGACTGGCAAGCGGGGAAAGACTAGAACAAACCAGAAATGGAAAGGAATGCATAAGCGAAAAAAACAAGCAAACTTTTCTCGTCTCTCCCTTGTATCTATTTTCTCGTCCGTCCACTCTTCCACCTACGCTGTCCAGCTTCATCTTCAGTTAATTCCTCTCTTTCTCCGGGAAAGACTCATACTATGTTTGAAAGGTTTTGAGATGCCATTTTCGCCCGGCAGGAGCCAGGCTCTAGAGACTCACCTGAGCTTGCTTGCATGACTATCACAAACTTCTTCAAACCGTTTGACCGCGCGCATGATAGTTGCTGATTGTTCATGATAGGTTAGGGCTCTTCAACCATCATTGACTAAATTCGCTCTACTTTAGTCTGCAGACTGGTTATCATGTGAAAATCGTAGGACTACTTATTTTGTGACCTGAGGGCTAGAATTCAATGAATTAGCATATGGCTTTTGCTAAAAACTCAAGAAACAGAAACAAGGATCTAATGCATAGTTTTGTTTTGGTCTCAGGTTAAAGTCATACGCTAATTTTCAAATTCAGGCCTGCAAATCATAAATTAGCGACAGGCCTACGTTTCAGACATGACAACCAGTTTGTAGGCCAAATGAGAGCAAATTTTATCTAAATTGAGATTTTCAGGTTAAATCTTCACTTACGCCTCTTTTGCACCGAGCTCTTCAATTTCATGTTGAATTAAGAATTTCCTTTCTCTTTCAATTTTACTAACATGTACAATAAATACTGCCCTTCACTCCTTCAAATATTTACTGCTACCATATTCATACATGTATAAATTAAGAAATGCTACCTTTCATTAATTTTATTAACATATTTTATTCTTTCATTTATTTGCGTTAGAACGTTGTCCATCATTGGCTGATGAGGATCTCATAAAATTAACCAAGAAGTTTGAAGAGGAACACAAGGAATGTGTGCGTGTCTTGCCATACAGAAAAGAATGTGACCAGGTTGAGGTGTGTTTATACGTTTATAGTGGAAAGTCTGGCATATTAGAAGACTTGAAAGAAGCAGCCGAAGAAGTCTTCGCACACAAACAGATCAATGTTCGTTGCTTAGATCTGTACAACAAGGGATCAAGAGTGCTTAAAGTAAAAAATCTTGAGTATCCTTCTGGGAAACCAGGAAGACTAGAGGGAGATGAGGTTGATAAAATCAGTGATATCATCAGTAAAAATCTACATGTCTTCTCTAACTATCGTAATGTCACTGCCGTGCAACCCTCTTTGAAAATAACAGAATCAAAGCAGACAACAGAGTCATGTATCACTGTCTATGTGCTTGGAAAAGGACACATTCCGATCGGCGAGTCTAAGATTCCTCAGAGTGTTGGTGGGTACTGTGTGGATGTGGTGGATGGATTTTGGTATCACACAGCTGGGAAACCATGGGAATCATGGGAACCAAATGACGCACAAAAGTCATTCAAACATCTTCGTTTGGGTGCCAGCATTGGTGTCCAAGGGGAGAAAGCATCTGGGACTCTAGGAGCCATTGTGGAAGAAAAGAAAGAAAACGGCAGTAACTTTTATTTACTGACTTGTAATCATGTGGTGAATGGTGGAGAACAGCCGCAAATTATTCATCCTGCTTTGAGTGACTATCTGAATGTCGCATTGTGGAATTTAAGATGGTACATGCTGTCGTTAAAAACGGTAGCCCCTGGACCTCGTGCAGGTGAAATTGATGATCTTCTTGCTGTTCTTGGTGATCTTGATGATCTTGATGATTTTGAAACTCGGGTAAGAAAGAAATTCAACGTCGTCAAGGAAATAGAAGGACAACATATTAAACTTATTAAGGATAATACAACAAACCCTGATGAAATCGGATTCATGGAAGAGAAGTACAAACAGCCCTTCAGACATTATTTTCCAGATGACGTGGAAGTACGGGAAAAGCGCGTAGAGACCTTGTGCAATACGAAGCTACCCGAGTTAGAGGAGTACAAGCACAATTTTGAGCAATGTCTGCAAAATCCACCAAGAAATGTAGCAACTTTCACAAAAGGTATCAAGAGCAATGTACAGTTGCATGACAAGAAATATTACGTGGATGCTGCTGTTGCTGAGTTGAGCCCAGATGAAGTGGATAAACTAAGAGAGATAGGCACAACTAAATTAGTTGGCACGAAGTATTTCCCCAACGGAAATTGCACAACAACGAATGATATAAAGAACGTTCAGGAGTTATGTAAGAGTGGTCGAACAACAGGATTCACTGCCACAAAAGACCTTCTCCGCGAATGGGATGATGCGCCAGTTTATTTGCGAGATAACCGTATTTTTAGGGTACGGAACGATGGCCTGCATGATTCTTTGAAGCTCGATCGGGTTGAAGTGTTCAGAGTGAATGAACCAGAACAGCCACTTTCTCAGCCACACGAAGAAAGTGAAAGAGATAAACTCTATGATCCTGATGAAGAGTGGCACTATAACTGCTTGTGCATCCCAAGTGAGAGATACCCTTTTGCAGATTACGGGGATTCAGGGGCAGTTATTTTCGAGAAGTGTGATGGGAGTTCAGTTGAACTCAAGTGCTTGTCAGGGTTTGGAGTTCTCTTCGGAGTTTTCGAGACTGGATATAAATCTTTTGCTTTGGCATCACCGTTAGAAGTTGTTCTCAAAAAACTGTCCCAGGAGTTCTCGGACAAATGTAGTTTAAAACTAGTTTCAGACTTCTGTGAGAATTGATATCATTGGCACCATAGAGTGGTTTTCATTTGAGTGTCGTAAAACCAAAGTAATTACTCCAGCCAATCACAACAAGAGCAAGCAGTTTAATGAACCAATAAGCAATCGAAAAAATTATACGTAGCCACTGTTGAGCGTGGGAAAATGTGCGCGAGTAAGTCACGATTGGTTTTTGCTTCTCTTTTGGTCGAGAAGGTGGTGCGGGGTTTGGCCACCAATAACAGAGCAAAGTAAGGCAAAACCAAAGTAAAACGAGAATATTGTCGACATCCAATTGAAAACTGCTCTAAAAAAGCTACTGAGCCATTAGCACGCTGTCAACAGGTTTGCTTTGCTTTTCCACAGGTTGCTCTATTTTCCTACCAGCTATGTTGCTCGGATTGCAAGTAAATAGTTCAACAACCTTGTTGTATCAGTTGAAAGGTAGTTTTGGTTAGAATTACTGAACTAATGTACTGAAACTATTGTTTAGTATTTGTATACCTTCTTCAAAAATACATGGGTACCTAAGCTAGGAATCATGAAAGAAACGTCTCCTGCCATCTGCAAACCTACAGGGTTTATATCGAGAAGTTTCCGTTACTCGGAGAGGATACATGGGCCATGAGGAGTTTTTTTTTTTTTTTTTTTTTTAATTTTTTTTTTCTTTATTCTTTTTAAATGCTACTCACACTACTTACAATACAATATTAATGTAGTTACTTACACTACTTACAAAAAACTTATTACTTACGCCACTTACGATACTAACACTTACTCTATATAATACGCATACTCACGCTACTAACAATACTAATACTTACACTGCTTACAATACAACATAATTAGATTACTTGCCCTTCTTACAATTCTAGCACGGTAAGATCATACCAGTTTACTCCTGTCACTAATGTACATTCCGAGTTGCAAATTACAGAAAATATGCATGGAATATATATATGCGCCTTGTTTCTTTTCCTTTCATTTTTATTTTCGTTTTCAGGGGACTAGGGTCGAGTTGTCAAGAGATTACAAAAGAGGCAACAGAGGCTCCCACTTTTTTAAAACGATTGTAGTTGTATTTTTTTCCATTTCATAGATATGTTTTAAATACAGTAAGAAATCATTTAGTTTTGGAGAACATTTTTTCTGTCTACATAGCCAAATGTAATATTTAGCATTTAAGCAGCAGAAGTTAATTTGGAGTTTATGTTTAGAGCTATCCGGCCTTAGGCCCAGTGCTGTATCAGGCTCTAAGGGTGTCTCCTTGGCAATAACTTGGCAAGACTGTAGCCATACTTCAAAATTGTTCCAAAAATATTGAGTTTTTGGGCAAGCCCAAAATAAATGTACAAGTTTCTCTGTTTCTCTTTCGCAGAAAGTGCATTTCTCGCTATCGACGAGACCAATTTTTTTCAAGAACTTGTTTGTTGATATTCTTCTATGAAGAAATTTAAAATTGAAAGTTATAAGTTTTGTGCTCTTTGTACATTGAAAAGCCACTTGGTAAACCTTTTTCCAGTTGAGCTCTTGTTTTGTTGCGAGAGTGACGTCTTCCTCCCACTTTTGTTGACTTTGATTGGGTGGTTCACTTTTTCCTGATACAAGTTTCTTATATACTAGTCTACTAGGTTTTCTGCTTTTTAAAAATTTTGACAAGAAACTTTCATGTTTAATGGAGGTTCTGATGTTATGGGGTATATATCTTTGAAGAAGTTTTATTGAAGAAATGATTCCAAGAAAGGTTAAAGGTCGGGCTGTCAGGTCATGTATAGTCTGGAAAGCAGTGAGCGAGAGAAACTTTCCGGAGTCATCCATTAAATGTTCTACTTTTGTTATTCCTTTGAGGAACCATTCTTTAAAAAACACTGGTCTATTCCCAACTCTTATTAGTGAATTATACCATAAGGGCGATGACCGAAAGTGATAGTCTGATACAATCTTTTCTTCATAATTGGCTTCTGACCAGATTTCAAGAATTTCTTTGAAAAAAGGATCTGATACTGTATTCTATTATTGCCGCCAGTTCGCGTTTCTTTGTTTCAAGGTCCGACCACACTTGTTCTCGTCGAGTTTCGTCGCCACTTAATTCAGGAAGACGTTTTTCAAGAGTTGCGATTGCTTGTTCTATTTCCTCCTCTTTTCTAGCGAGTTTCTTTTTCTTAGAAGTTCCATATTTCAAGGACTCCTCTCTCACTTTCAATTTAACCATTTCCCATAGTAAATTAGGGTTAACAGTATCATCTTGCGCGTATTCAACCTTGGTTTGTTTTATGATTGATTTTATCCGATTAACATACTCAATGTCATTTAAAAAAGAGGTGTTAAGTTTCCAAAAGCCTCGTCCTCTATTGTTAGAATGCAGCGAGATTTGTAATGTAATCATGGAATGATCCGTTTTGTATCCTGGTAATATGTCCGCACTGACGGTGTTACAAAATGTAGTCTGATTTACTAGGAAAAAGTCGAGCCTACAGTGAACTTCAGGTTTCTTTTGTCGCCACGTGAATCTGGAACTCTCAGGGTTTAAAACTCTCCATGCATCTATTAAATCCAGGTTTACAGAGAAATCGTTTATCACTTCCAGCGATTTTTTGTGGGATCTGGCAAGACCACCTTTTTTGTCCTTGTCAACACTCAGTACTAGGTTAAAGTCTCCACCAACAATTATCTCCTCGCATTTAAAGTCGAGTAGCTGATTAAAAACAGAGGTGAAGAAATTCGGATCATCTTCGTTTGGAGCGTATATATTTGCTAAGGTTATGTGTTTTCCATTTGTAATCAGGTCACATATTATGAATCGTCCCTTGGGATCGGTGTAAGCTTTCAAGAGCTGAAAACTGAAATTATTGTTAAAAAGTATGGCTACACCTGCTTTGTTACTAGAACAACACCTGAATAATGCCTGGTAACCCCATTCAGCTCTCCAATCATGTATATTGTCTTCCGTACAATGGGCTTCTTGGATAAAATATACCGACATTTTTTTACATTTGAGCCAGTTGAAAATTTCACGTCTCTTAAACTTGTCTCCTAGTCCCCGAGTATTAATCGATCCTATTCTGAGATCCATTTTTCTCATATATTTTGTTAAAAATAATTTGATCGAAGGCGCTCAAGTGCATTGCTGAAATAAACCTTGAAAGTGGAAGCTGGCAAAATAAATCAAAAATACGAATATTTACATATCTACACATAAACACACTTAAAATCAATAATATTAGAAGACTGCTGATGGAATACGGTTGCATTCGTTACTTTGTTCGTATTTTTCATTTTAGAGCCGCCTAATATTAGTTCTAGATGTAGCGGAGGCCGAATCTATCAGGCATAATAATAACAACAACAAAAAATAGAAAACTATGTATGGACACATTATGCTCACAGTTCAAGTTCCTTGCCCAAAGGCCAAAATTTACCTCGGACGAACAGCTTGTCGGGCTGTGCCTTGCTAAATGAAGCCGGGATGTTGTTTCTCCTGGCCTTCTTAAAGGTATCCATTTGTGCCCTCCGCCGCTCCACGATCTCAAAAGGCAGATCTTGATACATCTTAAAATTGGTTTCTCGCAGTCGGGGACCTAAAGCGAGCATGCTTTGACAATCCTTGAATCTCAGAAATCTTGCTAGAATAGGCCGCGGTTTCCCTTCTTTCTTCTTACCAAGGCGGTGGACTCGTTGGATTTCTACCGAGGCAGCATCAACATAGCCAAGATCCCTTTCGAGGAAAGAACGTAGCACCAATTCCGTATCTTCTCTGCTCGCGTCGTCCTCTGGAATGTTTTCGAATTTCAAATTTTCACGCCTAGAGTAGGCTTCAAGATACAGGTGTTGGTCTTCTACTTCTTTAACTCTGGCTCCAAGCTTAAGGTTCTCCTCCTCCAGGCATTTTAACTTCGTGTTGGTATTATCTTGCATTTTTTTAGACTCTGCGAAGCTTCTTGGCGATCTGTTTCGATTGAATTTAAACTCTTTTTAATATCATCAACATCGCGTCTTGTGGTGGCGTGACAGCTCTCTAAATTTTGCACACGTCCTTCAAGTTTCAAAAGAGTCGCTTGAAAATCTTTCATTGATTTTTCAATACTGTCCAGTTTGTCTAGCTTCTTTAAAATGTTTTGAAGTGTGTCGCTAAACTCTTCGGTCATATTCAAGGCCGGTAAACTTACGTCTTCTTCTGTGTCTAGCTCGCTTACTTCATGGACACGAACAGCGTGCTCGCCGCTTTTCAATTTTTTGCTTTCTGGAGAAGCGTTCGATATCGAAGATTCGTCTGACGAAGACACTCTAGTTTTCCGTTTGTTCAGTGTTTCCTCCAGAGTTTCGGCCATTAAAATCCGCAGAGCAATTGAATTTAAGGCGGGCGGCTTAAGAAAACACGTCTCACTCCGCCATTGCTCCCCAGTCTCCTCAAAAGACCTCCGCGAATGGGATGATGCGCCAGTTTATTTGCGAGATAACCGTATTTTTAGGGTACGGAACGATGGCCTGCATGATTCTTTGAAGCTCGATCGGGTTGAAGTGTTCAGAGTGAATGAACCAGAACAGCCACTTTCTCAGCCACACAAAGAAAGTGAAAGAGATAAACTCTATGATCCTGATGAAGAGTGGCACTATAACTGCTTGTGCATCCCAAGTGAGAGATACCCTTTTGCAGATTACGGGGATTCAGGGGCAGTTATTTTCGAGAAGTGTGATGGGAGTTCAGTTGAACTCAAGTGCTTGTCAGGGTTTGGAGTTCTCTTCGGAGTTTTCGAGACTGGATATAAATCTTTTGCTTTGACATCACCGTTAGAAGTTGTTCTCAAAAAACTGTCCCAGGAGTTCTCGGACAAATGTAGTTTAAAACTAGTTTCAGACTTCTGTGAGAATTGATATCATTGGCACCATAGAGTGGTTTTCATTTGAGTGTCGTAAAACCAAAGTAATTACTCCAGCCAATCACAACAAGAGCAAGCAGTTTAATGAACCAATAAGCAATCGAAGAAATTATACGTAGCCACTGTTGAGCGTGGGAAAATGTGCGCGAGTAAGTCACGATTGGTTTTTGCTTCTCTTTTGGTCGAGAAGGTGGTGCGGGGTTTGGCCACCAATAACAGAGCAAAGTAAGGCAAAACCAAAGTAAAACGAGAATATTGTCGACATCCAATTGAAAACTGCTCTAAAAAAGCTACTGAGCCATTAGCACGCTGTCAACAGGTTTGCTTTGCTTTTCCACAGGTTGCTCTATTTTCCTACCAGCTATGTTGCTCGGATTGCAAGTAAATAGTTCAACAACCTTGTTGTATCAGTTGAAAGGTAGTTTTGGTTAGAATTACTGAACTAATGTACTGAAACTATTGTTTAGTATTTGTATACCTTCTTCAAAAATACATGGGTACCTAAGCTAGGAATCATGAAAGAAACGTCTCCTGCCATCTGCAAACTTACAGGGTTTATATCGAGAAGTTTCCGTTACTCGGAGAGGATACATGGGCCATGAGGAGTTAATTCCACAGATGCTTTTGAAACTGATGTTAATTAATGGTTTTGAAGCAAGATGAACAAAGAGAAAATAACAAGTACATTAATCAGATAAAGCTGTTTTAGACTAGTTAAATCCATGTAGAGAAAGGTCTTCATGCAGTCCTACATCCATTTCACCCCGATTTCTTCAAATTACGAGATGAATTTAATGGGAGTGCAGCGGTCCATGCCTTATTTGGTTAGTGTAGTTTTTGATCCAAATCATCTCAGTCTGAGCTGTTCCATGTTTAAGTCTGACACAATTTGTGGCATGTTCTAAGAAAAAGAATATGAAAAGATTTTTACAATAATAGTGATAATTAGTTATTATTGTTTTCATTTGCACGTTTTAGTTTAACTAATTCACAAAGATTTTGCTTTTCCATTTTTGTCAGACAAAAAGCCAACAGCATTTTTATTTCCATTATTACCTCTCCATGTTAGTTATCAGCACAGTAAAGAAGTCTGCGATGCAGTTTGGGTTGTCCTTGAGGACTCTGCTTGTGGTATGCCCTCTTTCGACTTGTCCCTGTACCAGGACACAGTACTTTTTTCTAAAGATATTTTAATAAGTGTTAAAAGACTTAATCACTCTAAAAATTATTGTCCACTTTATTTCTCTTAGGCCCCTTTAGGAAGTTGCATTTAATTGTTGAATAGCACGAAAACATTGAATAATATATATAATGTTTTTAACTTATCCGCTTCTTCTATTCATTTGTTCACTTTTACCCTTTATTAACAGTATGATCGTTCAGTTGAAGGTTAAGGTTGCGCAAGACTCCTTCTTATGAATAACCTCATAAACCGAGTTTTGGGGTAGCTTTTCATTATCAAGTTTCAGATCTCTAAATTTTGAAATCGATTTCGCTAATTTTATCAGAAAGTTTAGTGGATGATGAAATGACATTGTGATTGTCGGTTAACCAAAAGGTAATGCTTTTACAGTAACATTTTAGGCTGCGTAAGTAAGAATAGCAGTTAGCAGAATCAGTCGTCACATTTCATTCATAGTCATCTCGTTCTGTCTCTAGAGACAATAGGGACCTTTAGCAACTCGTATTTTTCGAGCGACGGCAACGGCGGTGTACAAGAGGGTCTGGATCGAGAACGACGTTGTTTCCGCCAAATACAAACCTTTAGCAGCTTCCTTCACGTCGCGGCGGCACTAGACGACCATCGCTGAGCACAATCTTTCCAGAGTTTCTTTTAAGCGTTTAATTAAAAATGAACAAGTTTAAAAATATCCGAGATCTGCTATTGCTATCTCACAATGAGAACACTATTTCTGATGAAGAATTCGTTTTACTTTACGATTGTTTTCAGTCGAAAAATCCAGATTGCAGTTACGAGTCGTATGATAAGTTCGACTTAGATGATATGGGCCAAGCTGACTGCAAGGCGGCATTTCGAATAGAGAAGGCTGATCTCCCCCGACTTGCAGATGTATTACAAATTCCTCCTGTGGTCAAATGCAGACAAAGGAGCCTATGTGATGGCATCGAAGGGCTGTGCGTGCTACTGAGGCGGACAAGCTATCCTTGTCGATACAGCGATATAATTCCTCGATTTCCACGTCCAGTATCTGTCCTAAGTTTGATCTCAAATGAGGTCTCAGATTACATCTATGAAACCCACTCACATCTCGTCACAGATTGGAACAGAGACGTCCTGGCCCCCGCTGCTCTTCAGACATATGCTGAAGCAGTATCAAGGAAAGGTGCACCACTGGAAAACTGCTTTGGTTTTATAGATGGCACTTTTCGGCCAATTTCAAGACCTGGTATTGGGCAAAGAGTTGTGTACAATGGACACAAGAGAGTGCATGGACTGAAATTTCAGTCTGTTACGTTGCCCAATGGATTAATTGGCAATATCTTTGGACCAGTAGGTGAGTACTTCATTTGCGTCGTTCTAGATCCTTTATAGTACAAGTCTTGCACACACAAAAAGCTAAGGATTGTCACTAACTTTGCCAAAAGATAATCAATTTAAAGGTCGGTTTTAAGGCCTGTACTAATGATAGATATAAAATACATATGCCCTATTTTAGAACCCAGAACGCACAAACTCTACCCTTTCAGGCCCCACAAGTATGTCAGTACTTTCAGGTGAGAAATACCACATGGGGCTCTCTGTTGATTAGTCCAAATTTAACTAGAGAAATGGAATGAAAACCATTCTTTCCTATGTATAGGGTTCTTGTGAGACAATAGTTGCTTTAAAATAACCTTTTTTAAACCCTTTTCTTTGCATTTCAGAGGGTCGTAAACATGATGCTGGGATGCTTGCCGATTCTGGATTGTTAAATGACCTAGGGAGATTTGCCTTTTCACCAGCTGGAACACCTATGTGTGTTTACGGTGATCCCGCATATCCCCTCCGCATTCACCTCCAGGCTCCATTTCGACAAGCCCATCTTACACCACTAATGGAAGAATATAATACAGCAATGAGTACAGTACGCACCTCTGTGGAGTGGATCTTTGGTGACATCATAAATTCTTTCAAGTTTTTAGATTACAAAAAGAACCTGAAGATAGGACTTAGCACTGTGGCCAAAATGTATGTTGTCTGTGCAGTGTTATGCAATGCCATAACTTGTTTATATGGCAATCAGACATCTGAATATTTTGAACTTGAGCCTCCAACACTAGAGGAATATTTCCAGTAAGTTTTGAGCAGTCTATGTGAAAATTAGTATTATTGTTAAGAGTAGCAAGGTTCAAGTTTAGCTAAGTTTATGTACTCTGTAACATGGCAATTCTCCACAGCAAAAACCGCCACAAAAAATATGAGCATGCCTTTGTACCCTTGTCCTTTTTTATGTGTTTGGTGGAAAAACTGACCTGAATTTGGGGGAAAAAATTCATGCTCAGAAACTGATTGCTGCCCATTCTCTCTCTAAAATTTAATAGTCTGTCCCTAAGGTGTGTCTGACAAGCCTCAGTAAACCAACTTAACACTGAGTGGAATTTGCAACTGAGCATAATTTATTTCTCAAGGAGGTAAAAAGCAAAAAACAACAACTTCAACAACAACTTCAAATGAAATGCTTTATTAAATCCATTTTGAAATCACTGGCTATCCTTGCAATCTGATTGGCTCTCAATGGTGCGATTTATTCACAAATCGCACTATTTTTTGCTCTAAATCGCATCTTTTTCTCAGCCATTGAGAATGGGACAGTAAAACAAAACAACAAATCAGATTTCAATATTAGTTTAAAGTAAACAATAAAATTTCAGGAAAATGAAAGGCAAAAAGCCATTGTGTGGAGAATTTAGCAACTAGTATTGCCAAAACTCTGTTGTTATTGTGTTTTTTTTCCCAAAAAACTTGACGAATGTAATTAATTTCAGTTTCTAAATGACGATTATCAGCTCCTTCAGGCTGAACACCAACTTTAATGGAAGTTTCCAACTTTCAGTGTCCGTTTTGACGAATATTTTGGCGATTTTTCTTCAACATCTGCTCAAAATCCGTATGATACCGAGTCCAGTAAAACATAAACAAACGAAAACCACACAACAACAAATTCAGGGCCATCTCAAGAAGGTAGATGTTTCCAGGTTTCTGGTAGTTTCAAACGAAGCAACAAAAGAGCTCAACTCTGTCGCTGTGAATAAACATAGTCAAAATACGCCCCGCTCCACAAAACAGTGAATGAATGAACGTCTTACGAAGCTGGTGTTAGTCCCGCCATCTTGGAAATATCTTAAAACAAATGGCGCCGCAAGAACTTGACAAGGTCCTGAGTATTGAGTCCTTCGCCGAGGTCACAAAAAGAAACGGAGATGATAACGAGCTGGACTCCCTTAAAATCATGCCATTAAACGGTATGAAAGAAAAAAAACGTACCATCCACCGGGCATCGTGCACTCGAGGGAGTTTCACAACTCAAAAGAAATCCATCGCAGAATTACGCAGGATGCACCTTCAAATTCCTTCTCCAAAGACAATGAAAAGTCTCAGCCTCAACCACAGAAGAAAGAAAGACCTTCCATCATTGATTCAAGCGACGAGAATTGAACTTTTATACCTGAAGCAGACTATTTTCGTTCTGACTTCGAAACCGCTTGTTTCTTTGTCATGCTCGGATGAGTTTTCGTCACATGACATCGTTTTGCATACTAAATGAGACGTAAAGGCGTTTCCGGTTCCGCTTTTTTTTTAACAAACCGGCTACTGGAACAATACACCAAAAGTCTAAAAATTAAGGCGATAAAATTGTGCGATTTCAAAATGGATCTAATAAAGTGGCAATTGAACTTCATGTCGTGCAATTTTGGTCTGAAATCATACTTGTGATTTCAAATCGAACTCGCGCTGCGCGCTCGTTCGATTTCGAAATCACGCGTATGATTTCAGACCAAATTGCACTCCACTCAGTTCAATTACCATTATTTATTAAATCCATTTTGAAATCACTGGTTATCCTTGCAATCTGATTGGCTCTCAGTGGTGCGATTTATTCACGAATCGCACTATTTTTTGCTCCGAATCGCATCTTTTTCTCAGCCGATGAGAATGGGACAGTAAAACAAAACAACCAATCAGATTTCAAGATTAGTTTAAAGTAATCAATAAAATTTCAGGAAAATGAAAGGCAAAGGGCCACTGTGTGGAGAATTTTGCAACTATTATTGCCAAAACTTTGTTGTTATTGTAGTTTTTTTCCAAAAAAATTGACGAATTTAATTAATTACAGTTTCTGAATGACGATTATGAGCTCCTTCAGGCTGAAGACCTACTTTAATGGAAGTTTCCAACTTTCAGTGTCCGTTTTGACGAATATTTTGGCGATTTTTCTTCAACATCTGCTCAAGATCCGTATGACACCGAGTCCAGTAAAACATAAACAAATGAAAACCACACAACAACAAATTCAGAGCCATCTCAAGAAGGTACATGTTTCCAGGTTTCCGGTAGTTTCAAACGAAGCAACAAAAGAGCTCAACTCTGTCGCTGTGAATAAACATAGTCAAAATACGCCACACTGCACAAAATAGTGAATGAACGTCTTGCGAAGCCCGTGCCAGTCCCGCCATCTTGGAAATATCTTAAAACAA
Organism: Orbicella faveolata; assembly: GCF_042242905.1. NCBI lineage: Eukaryota > Metazoa > Cnidaria > Anthozoa > Scleractinia > Merulinidae > Orbicella > Orbicella faveolata. The sequence goes on along the minus strand of NW_028301547.1, from coordinate 23,899,051 downwards.
ATGTAGCCGAAAGAACTTGATAAGGTCCTGAGTATTGAGTCCTACGCCGAGGTCACAAAAAGAAACGGAGATGATAACGAGCTGGACTCCCTTAAAATCATGCCATTGAACGGTATTTAAAAGGAAAAAACGTACTATCCACTGGGCATCGTGCACTCGAGGGAGTTTCACAACTCAAAAGAAATCGATCGCAGAATTACACAGGATATGCACCTCTAAATTCCTTCTCCAAAGACAATGAAAAATCTCAGCCTCAACCACAGAAGAAAGGAAGGTCTTCCATAATTGATTCAGGCGACGAGAATTGAACTTTTATCCCTGAAGTACACTATTTTCGTTCTGACTTCAGAACTGCTTGTTTCTTTGTCATGCTCGAATAAGTTTTCGTCACATGACATCGTTTTGCATACTAAATGAGACGTAAAGGCGTTTCCGGTTCCGCTTTTTTTAACAAACCGGCTACTGAAACAGTACACCAAAAATCTAAATTTAAGGCGATAAAATTGTGCGATTTCAAAATGGACTTAATGAACTAAATAAACAAAGTGCCTGGAGGTCGCCGTAAATTAAATATGCAGAAATCCAGCGTGCAAATTACTGTTCACTTTTAAAAACCTAAAATTCCCAAATACAGGGAACTAAATGAAAGAAATACGAAAGGAAGTTCAATAACAATAAATTTTCCTTCAAACTGGGACGAAGAAACCTATTTAAAAGCAAAAAATTGTTCAAAATTTCGCAGACGTGCCTTCGCTGCATGAACCGAATGTTCAAATTATTCTTCACGCTAACGCGAAAGCTTGAGTTTTGTCCGACCGCTTTTGCACTCATTTTAACACCCGTGGCTTTACGAATCGTTTCAAAAGTTGAATTCAACTTCAAAGTAATAATGTACATTACCATTTTTGTTCCTTGAGTCCGAAAAACTGCTTTCAATCTGCGATCTGTCGTCAAAACTTACTTCAAAGCGCTCCGATCTTCATGTTTTCGCGGCGGTTGTAGGAAGAAAAACTTCTTCACCAGAAAGTTTTGAGGACTCTGTACTCCTTGATCCTCCATTCTGAGGCCACCTAAACATTGATTTGTATTTTTCCTTTCTATTTTAAAGCCCAAATCAGTAATTTATCCGTGTCAGGAATGAAAACAAGACCTTGGAAGTTTTTAGATTTGGCCCGCAACGCGCCATGACTACCTGCACTTTTCGAGCGCGCGATTATAAGAAGAAAAACCGTCTTTCTAAGACCCCTAAACTCCTCTAAAAATATGCTCAGAAATCCCATTCTGATTGGTTTATTTGTCCTCAAGAACAATGGAACAATAGGAGAACCAAAAAGTCTTCAGGGAGGGTAGGAAAGGCAATTGTCCCCACGTGCTTTTTTTCGGGCGGTTACGGGCGGTTACGGGCGGCACAGGGAAATGGAGGAGTTTTTTCGCACGGACGGTTACGAGCGGCACAGGCGTCAATGGGTTAATATTATTCTGAACTGCTTTCTAATCTCCATCATCACAAGTGAGGTTAACCCCAGCTCCACTTTCATTCAGAGGCTCAGTGTTGTCACAAACACTTTTGAAACACAGACATCAAAGGCTGTGGAGAACCAGAAATTTAGTCAAACCAAAATGAAGCCAACAAAGCGAAGCAGTAGAAGACAAATGTGATGACACGATAGACGAAAAGAAAATTAAACAGCTAACTTTGACAAACAAATGGCCAGGAACTCTGCCACGGGAATATTGCTGAACTATACTAAATTCAGAAGGAAAGTATATATACAACAGGACTGTCATTAAGTTTTGAGTCACCTGTAGCCTAGTTCTCCACATGTAGAAAAACCTTGTTACTTTGTGGGTTAATTCTATCAACAACAGGCAATTTCACCTACAGCATCAAGGGAAAATCAAGCAGACGGCCTTAATGACAGCCCTGTACAATATGCAAAATAAAAGCTAACAAGTAAAACAAAAGGCAAAATACAAAGAAAATTAATTACAAAAAACATAAACAAAATTTATTTTTTTCAACAATTTGCTAGAGGCAGGTGAGACACAAAAGAACATTTCGTCCCCTACAAGGTGTGTCACCCTACCAGCCCACAAATTGAAAACAATTTTAAAAATACGTCAAAAAGAAAAAGCAAAATTTTTTGCGCATACACTCGGTTTAGTTGAATTTCACTAGTGATTATGATCTTCCCTACTAGTTTGTTGATACAATTTCAAGAGCGTGAAAAATAAAGTTCCCCACAAAGTTTAACCTCAATCAACACAATTTTGAGTGTGTTTACGTTGAAATGATACTGGATAATAGCAAGTGTAGTTCATAGCTTGCTAATAGCCTTTAATGTCGCCAAGGAAACAGGGTTTGTCATCCAGCTACCACCATCAACTATCAAGGTATTGGATGTGATGAAAGCTGATGCACCACTGGCAAGAAAGAGCGTAGCATCTGCCACATCTCGTCGAGTCCCCAGTCTTTGTAAAGGGGTATTCTGAACATAGTTCGGTGGAATTTGTTTACCGCCTGTGAAGGTAACAAGAGTAACAATAAGAAATTATTACTCTTTTTGAAGGCTTTGGTTCTTTGAAGTTGGTTGTGAGAGTAGATAAGTTTTGAGGTAAAAAATGACAGTGAGGAGGATACGTGAGAGGTTCAAACCCCACCCCCCCCCCCCCAAAAAAAATTGTGTTTGATATTTGACTCCTTAAAAATTACTTTTATACTGACATTTTAAGGAAAACGACCACTTTTTTAAGTTTAAAAGACATGTTTCAACAGAACTTCTGTCATCTTCAGTTGAATGAATGATTACAAAGCAAGTTGAATAATAAGTAGACAAAAATGCTAATTAAGACAAATAGTAACAACAGAACGTGAAAAGGTGTAAATTAAAAGGATAATTTTAGATTTACATGGTGTAATTGCTGATTGAGGCGAGGTAGTTCTTTTTTAATATGGATAGCCTCCTTATGACAGCCTCCTTATGATAGCCTCCAATGACATTGCATTGAAATAGGTATCTTTAAACTTACCCCGCCTTCCTAGAGAAAATCCATTTAGACATGGTTCCCCCTACTCTCCCTCCCCTGCCCTCAAATAATAACACTTGCCCCCCCTAAAAAAAAATCACTTATCTTGAAATCCTTCTGATGTAAAAACTGAAGGAAGCAGGTCCATGGCTGAGAGCCAAAGATTTTCCTGTCTGACTTACCAATGTATTCAATGACTACTTTATTATAAGCTTTGATGTCCTTCAGTTGGTAAATGAAGTGAGCAGCTTGAATTTAATGCACAGCAAATTACTGTACAGCTTACATATGTACCATGTCATGTACAATTTGTACCCGGTTGGCATGGTACTATCACTTAAATTGACTTTTCTTTTCCTGCATTGTCCCCAGTTTACTTAACAAATAACGAAGCCTAAGCCGTGTACTACACTGTGATAAAACACGACAGCATTTGAGAACACAAGGGAAATGTAGAAAACACGAGCCGCAGACAAGTGTTTTCTACATTTATCACAGTGTAATACACGGCTTAGGCTTCTTCATTTGCTTTATGATATAGATTTTACATGCGCAAAACAATAAAACACACTTTTCCTACGTTTTATACTCTGATAAAACATGGGATTTTGACCAATCAGAGCACACGCAGGGTCCTATCTATATTATAAATAGTTATAAAGAGTATGTTAGTTTAGGTTGTAATAACTATTAAACTTCTCAGCTAGGCCTGAGAAATTGGTCTGTAGGGGTGAGTAAAAATTAGCTTCCTGCAGGGGTGGGACTCATGTCAAAGGTGCGAGAAGTTAGTTGGTAAAGCTTCTGTGTACAAGCCGAAAATTTTATGAACTTACTAACCTAGTCTACGAAAACCTTCTGTGTCTTTCACAGCCCCAGGAGAAACACAATTAACGCGAACACCATCTGGACCCCATTCAACTGCTAGATGCCTCATCATACCCTCTAAAAACAAAGGAAAACATAGGAACCAATGGTTAGCTTCTGCTTGTTTGAGAACAAAAAAAGTATGTCATGAAAAACAGCA